>NW_026624733.1:19568-24497 GCF_030028575.1 Malurus melanocephalus | reverse complement strand
ATAAGCAATATGTCACTTGCCACACTGTGAAATTTTGGTCATTAATAGTACAGGATGTGGGAAATAGTTGTCTTCTTGAGTCCATGCATATGTAATCAGTTAAATTCTTCTTCATTGTTTTCAGTGAGACAAAGGTTTCCACCGTGGTTATTTATCTATTTGCATCTCTTTTCCTCCAGGCTGTAATCAGTAATCAGAAGTTCATTAAACGTTTAATGGCTGTTTAAGGACAAGCAGGAGGCTTCATTAATTCATTCTGATTTAAATAGTGAGTAGTGGAGTGATTTACTAAATCATACCAGAGGTTAACCAGCTGACAGATCTCCAAGTGGTAACTTCGCATTTCTCCTTCTAGCTTTAGTTTCAGCTGGCATCTTGTACCTCTGACAACCTTAAGCCAAAAATGGGCTGACCCAAAGCCTCTTGAAACAGCTACAAAGGAGTATAAATCAGCTGTTCTTTGACACCAGGGACCAGACACTTTCCTGTACTGTGCTGTTAGAACCACATTTAGCACATGCCCTTTGTCAGGGAAAATGATTTAAGGTGGTTCTCATCGTGGTTGTGTGCAAATTACTTGTAGAATGGTGTTTGTATTCATGAAATGCTGTAATGAGGCAAAGCTCTGCCCAGCAGACACGGCTCCCCTTGGTCTGGGGGGAAGCAATGTGAGGAAATGAATGATGGAGCAGCAAGAGCTGAGCCCCACAGCTCCACAAATCTTTCCAGCTAGGCAGCTCTGCATTGGGTCAGTGTTTAAATATGAATTAGTGTCAGCAGCAGTGCCCTTGATGTGTTGTTTGTGTTCTTCATGGTTTATGAACTCACCTGCTTTCAGTGTTTATTTAGATTTTCATTAAAAAGCAAAACAAAACAAAAGCCAAATAAACTGGGAGTGATCTAATCCCTCATGATTAAAACTTCATTACTGGCTTCGTGGGAAGCAGTCAGTGACTGAGTCTCTTTGGATCATGGCCTTTTTTGCCTTAGGTTTTTTCAGATGCAGGCTCTGCATTCATTCAAAGGTTTATCTTTTTGAGCCCACTTTTAATGCTGACCCCTTGTTTGCACAGTGARGTGGTTTTAACTCAGACATGCAAAGGGCAGAATACAAATGCTTCCACAAATTGATTTCCCGTATTAATTAGACTGTTAGTGTTTCAGCACCTCAAAGATGACCACGATTGCAGGGGATGCCAGTGCAGAAAGTGAAGGATGGAAAAGGAGGGATTTTATGACTCTCCATGTGATTTGTAGGTAGCACCAACTTAAGTGGATTCATTAAGTCCTCAGTCACCAATTTGCAGAAGGCTTCTGAGGGAATGTTTTCTTTTTAGGAATCTGGAGGCTTCTGAGGGAATGTTGTATTCTTGCATTTTAAATGCTGATGATGTCTCCTTGTTCACTCTTGTTACGTGATTTAGAGCAGGAACACACTTGAGGCTTTTTCCTAAACCCTCTTTGTCTTGCAGAAATATAAGAACAACTGTAATTTCAGCTGGGGTGACAGCTAGCCAGAGATTCATTAAAGAGGTGCATCAATTAAGTGGAAAGAAGCAGGCATTTAGAGACAACTTTGAACTGGCCTGTTGAGCCAGCAGCATCACCCAGCACTTTGGAATGGGAAGGTCAGATCCATCCATCTGGAGGGCTCAGCTGAGTGAGCAGGTTCCTCTGGGGCAAAGGATTTAAAGGAAGGTGGGGAACAATGTCAGAGAGTCTGTGTCTGTGCTTGCAGGGAAGATGCACAAAAAGAAGGGATTGTTTGATGGACAAATAACAGCCTGGGGGAGGCAGGAAAGCATTCAAATATTTAGAAGGCTGCTAAAAAGGAGGATGAAGTTTATTCTTTGTGCCTGATGCAAAGCAGTCAGTTTAACATAGCAAGGGAAGTTTCAGCTGGTGAGGCTGGAACTGTTACAGAGCAGAGTGTGAACAGAGCAGAACCTGTGAGTGCCAGGGGCTCAAAGGAAAAGATCAGGAATGCACCTGGGCTTTTTCCTTACTTGTGGCATTCAACAGCCTCTCAGTGCTGTGTTTTGTGCTCACCCAGAGATGACACAGACATTACTGCTTTGTGAAATGCAAGGAGTGGTTAAATAGGTGAATCTGCTGACTCTGGTCTTGCACCTTTACGTTCTGCCCCTATTTTAGTTCCTGTGGTGACTCAGAGATGACCTGAGGAAGGACTGGACCCCAAACTCAGAGCTGCTGGCTGCCAGCYCTGCTCCACATCCCCATGGCTGTTTGGAGGGGTCTGTGGGTGCCAGGAGAGGGCAGAGAGAGGGGGAAAAGCACACTGTAATTCCTGGGAGGGAGACAAGTGGAACCAGCCATCAGAGGGCTCTTACTGACCAACCCATGGGCTTTGGGAGAGGCCAACATTGCTGCCCTGCTCTTTGGGGATGGTGCTGGAAGGGTCAGGGACAGAGCAGTGTGGGGACTGAGAGTCCATTTGGTTCTGAAACTCTCATTTCTCATTCTGATCAGCTCTGTGCTAATGAGAGTAAGAGAAGGTAAAACACAATTGCTGCTATGAAATGGCAAAACTTTATGAAGTCAGAATGAATGGCGTGATTTTTATGTCTGCACTTCAGTTTTATAGCTGAAACACTGCCATGGAAGATATGGCAATTTGTCATTCTGTTGTCTATATCAGAATTCACTGCAGCATTTTCCCCTCCTTGTACTGTTAACAGAACCAGGCCTGAGGAAGGAGAAGGACACAGTGAAAATGTCCCTTAATGTTCTCAGGTTTTGGAGTGGAACAAATTAACAAATATCTGCTGTTATAATGATAATACCATTTTCTTTTGCCTCTTTCCCTCAAAGCTGTTGCTGTAAGGAGTAATCTCAAGTCCTTCTTCTCTGAAAATACAGGAAATCAAAGCCTTTTTTGCAAAACTCACATGAAGGCATCACTTTCTTAAGGTGTTGGCTGTGTCAGTGTGTGGAGCAGGACTGCTTTAGCTGGGGCTCATCAGCTCTGCTTTATCTTGAACAACTTTCCATGCAGTGCTGGTGTGTGTTTTCTATGAAGGGTGGTGTCTGTGAAAGGACAAGAGGAATGGTTAAAAATTTCACTGTGTTTATCTGTGGAACAGAGGTATTCCTGCTCTGCAACAGTGCCGGGGAGAAATTATCTCTGAGGAGAGATAATCTCACAGGACTGGGCCTGCCATGGGAATGAGCACAGGCTTAAGAGGATTTTTAAAGGAAAGGAAACAACAATGAATTTGTCATAAATCCCTCTCTATGGACAGAAATCCAAACTCAAGCTGCCCTCTGGACAGCAGAAAGTGAGGAAGTATCGAGCAGAAGAGGTGGGTTCTGGGGAAAGTGTCAGAAGCCATGGAGTGAGAGCAGTTTTTTGAGGTGGTAGAAGCTAATCAGGATCTAATGAGTGGAGATGCATTTCAGGGATGCAAAGTGGAAAGTTTGGTGGAGGGACCTGAGGAGGTTTTTGCAGCCTGGGCACCATCAGCAGTTGGCTGTGGGACAGGACAGATTGTGACTGCAGGGACAGACAGCCTGTCCATTCAGCATGGACTCCTCACTCTGGGGTACCCTACAGGGCTGTTGTTGTTACAGGATTGTTGTTGATTCTGTTTTTCCCTCACAGGAATGTTTGTCCATATACTGCTGTAGCTTTTCCTTTGTGCATTTTATAAACAATTTGCAGACTAAGGGCATTTAACACCGAATTTACTCATGCACAGGTCCCTTGGCCCTGCTGCTGTGGAGCTGTGTTGCATTTTATAAACTGCCTGTGTGAGCTGAACACTGCATTTTGTGGCAAAAAGTGAACCCCCAGGTCTCAGGAAAACAGCACTCCAATGCACTCCTCAGATTTTTTGGGTTTCTGACTGTCTCCTTTGCAAAATTAGATCCTACATTTTTTAGGGGAAGTCAGACTTCCAGCTGACAACCTGCTGCTTAGGTACAGTTGTTTCTAAGTGCCCAGAGTGACCTGGAGATCTGTCCCAAAAGGGCACTCAGGAGCAGCCAACCTGTGCACCTCTGAGTGTTGGCTGCTGGAAATTAAAGCTGATAAAAAGCTGGGCTAAGTAAGCCCCAAATTCTATCAGTTGTGGCCATGACTAAAAGAATTGCTCAGCCCTGAACAAACCACACAGGAGCAGTTGATTAATTAACTGTGCCCCCTGCAGCTTGGCAGGAAAGGGTGACAGCAGAAGCTCTCACAGGTGAGGACCACAGAATTTGTGGGTGCTGGTCCCTCTGAAACAGAGCTGTCATCTGACTCTGGAGAGGGCTCCCATTTCTCCAGAACAGCCCAGGAAGGACTGAGACATTGGGCTTTCTTTCATAAAAAGAAAAAAGAATACACTATGAATCAAACAGTTTTTTTATCCTTGTTAGGTTCTGGCATGAACAGCTCTGACTCGGGGGATCACAATGGGAAAATCGTTTTTCCTTGCCATAAGTTGATTTTTCACTGCAGTGCTCAGAAGTCCCTGAGGAGCCTTGCTGCAGTGGGTGACAACTCTGTCATGCTCCACTGTTGATGTGGCCATGTGAGGATGCTCCAACACCTCCTGAGGGTCGTGTTCCCCTCCAATGCCACCACAATTCATGGAATTTGCATTGGTCTCCAGGTGGACAAAAGGTGACATCAAATGTGCTACAACAGCAGCATGAGGATGAGTGACAAATGGAGCAGGGAAAATAGGGAGGAAGATTTAAGGAGGAAGGAAGGAAGGTAGAATGAAGGGAAAAGGAAGAATAATTCACATGAATGAAGTAGTCTGGGAGCTGCAGCATGGGAGGCAAGGTGAGTTTGTCTAAGAATCACACCTTGAGATGGGACTGGGTTTGGGATTTAGAGGAAGGGGCTGGTCTGACTATTGTAGGGGACTTTTCTTCCTCCATTTCACCAGAATAACTGACTGGCAAACTGTATTCTTCATT
>NW_026624733.1:16189-17581 GCF_030028575.1 Malurus melanocephalus | reverse complement strand
AACTGGAAGGAAAGAAAGAGGCAGGGAGGCCTTCACCTCTCATTACTGCTTCAGCACGACAGAGAGAAGGAAGGAAAAGACAAAGCCTGAGCTCCTTTCAGGCAATGGTAGAGAGGGCTTAACTGTTTTGTTGTGTTGGAGTCTACCAAATACCCAATTTTTCCATGGGTGTGAGCTCTTTGAGACCAGATTCACTCTCAGGAGGACAGGAACTGGAGATTTCTGGACAGGTACACCTTATCAAGTAGAAGCTCATTAAAAAAGAAGTTTTGTAACAAAGCTTGCTGTTCCAACACAGCACAGGCCTGTGAGTCACAAAGAACCAGCACAAAAAACCCACAAGCATCTCTGACAACCCCTGTGGGTCTCTTCCAGCCTGTTTGGCTGCAAGCCTGCTGCTGAGGTCTTACTAACTCAGGACTGGGAAAATATTATTGATGTGGGTGTTTTTTTAAGCCTTGGCAGAGCAAAGAGCACCCAAAAGGGCAGTGATCTCTGGGGAAACATGGGCTGAAATTAAATCTGCTTGATGCTCTTGGACAATCTTCTCTTTTCCATATACTGCAGGACAGATGGGCAGGGTGAGGGTGAGGAGCACAAGAAATTCTTGATGATTATGAAGACTTTATCAAACCTGAGAGAGAACATTTGGACAAAACCGGGTTTTGTCTGCTGAAAGATGCAGAGAAACTGAAAGAACATCTGAAGAAAGTGCAGATTTGACGCTAAACTCTGATTTTTTTGTGTCAGTGACATCTCTTTTAGAGTAAGAGCAGCCAAATAGGTAAAAGGTGTCATGGACTAGGTCAAGAAGTGAAGTGATAATGAGAAAATACATGAATAGAAAATTGCTAAAACATGCAAAGCTCAGACAGATTCATCTGTTGTGACTGGATCCCTATATAGAAGCACTATAGAATTGTTTAACCCCTAATGGGCCAAGGTCACTGATTAAAAAGATGTTGAGAGTATTTTTAATCTGCTGCTTTTGGGACAAAGTAAATATCCATAAGCGAGGAAGAAAGGAAAATCATGCTAATTTTCTGGGTAGAAATGCTTTCTGACAGAGAGAGACACTTTTCCTATGGTGATGTCCAGGCCAGCAGCATTTCTCTGAGAGCATTTCTGGTGCCTCCACTCTCCAGTGCCTGGAGAGGAAAAGCTGGAAGCTGTACAGCCCTCACATTCTGACTGAGACTGCAGTGACCTCTGCAGATGTTAAACCAGTACCTGAACCTCTCTGCTCCTTCTCAGAAATGCAAATAGCTCACTTTGCCCTGGAGACATTACATTAAATACCAGAAATCTGTTTTGAAAACAGAAAACAGGGGCAAAAAAAAAAGAAAAGGGATTTAGAGAGAGTTTCAAGTTTGAGTGTGAAGGTAAACAAAG
>NW_026624733.1:13385-15459 GCF_030028575.1 Malurus melanocephalus | reverse complement strand
ATTGGATTCAAAAGCCAGTATAACTGAAAATGTAAAATTAAAGTGCCCATCTGCAGTGTTCACATTATTGCAGTGTGATTCAATTCAGAAATCACTGGAAGCTGTACACATTTGTTGTCAGACAGGGCCATCAGGGTTCTGAAGCACAGACAAAATTATTACATTGTGGCCAGAATTCACGCACAGCCAAAATAAACTTTTGTTCCTTTGACTGCAGAATAGTTGTTCTGGTTCTAATTTCCTTCCAGCAACAGAATGTGATCCCAGCCCAATGGTGAGCTGTCTGCCAGCAGGGAAAAGAGATTTTTGATTTAGTGTTTTCACTGGAAAGATCCTTCAGAAGATTTGTTTTTCCTGTGAATGGAGTAATGGGAGAATTGAGATAGAGCTGCACTGACGGCATTCCCATGGCAGGACCAGAGCATCACCAGTTCCTGTCCAAAATTCAAACGGCAGAGCAATGGTCCAACACTTCAGCAGCACCTCAATGAGCCTGTGATGGCTTTTGTGTGTGAGAGCTTGGAAACAGTGATGTTTCCTTGATGGATTTCACAGGTTATTGGCAAAACGTACAAATAAATATCAGTTTATACTGTTTATCAGTTTTTATAAAGTGATATTTATCCATAAACTAAATATCAGTTTATACAGTTTATCAGTTTTAACTGTGTGCTACTAAATGCTTCCCTGATGGTGTTGGGCTGTCAGCTGTAATTAACAGAAATTTCCCTCTCAGAGCACACTGTGTACAGTTACTTGTGCCAGCTTGGGCCTCTTTATTCTAAAAATCTGTTTTAAACGAGGGGCAAAATGGAGCAGTCTCCCTCTGAAGAGTCAGTGTATAAAAAAGCAAGAGGTAATTTTGTTATTCTTTAGCAGAGGAATATAAGGAAGCTTCATTATACAATAAAACAATGTTTAAATTTTTGCAATGTTTAAATATTTAAATTTTAAATAACTGAAGGTAGAGTACCCAATTCCCCTGGTGGTGAGCAGGCACTGGAATGTGCATGTGACAAGTGTGTCTCTCTCACAGCATCACATTTTAAAACAATCTCAAGTAGTAAAAAAATCCACCCCAAACTTCACCCCTGATCCACAGAGACAGCTGCAAGCACTACTTTGTGTTTCAGAAAAATGTTTATTTATTGCCTAGGCAGAAACATTGCCAGGGTCTGACTCACAGCATGTGCTCATCCCTCAGAGGAGTCCATCCCATTTAGACCCTCCTGGAATTCTTCTGGATGGAATTCAGCAGGTCCCACYACAGAAGGCTCTTCTGTCCTGCTGTGTGAGGCTTGCAATAGGCAAGATCTGAGGAAAAGAGGTTGTCCAGGAGGACAAAATCAAACCAGTGATAACAGAACATCTGCTGGACTGTAAACAAGAAACAATAGATAAGGACATTTCCATTTTGTGTAAATAACAAGCTGTTTTGTTACATGATTAATAAATTCTGAAAAGTGGTTCACACAACCTTCCTGTTTCTATGCACCAGTTTCTACTGAAATGGTTAAATGAAAATTATGCTCTAACCATTGCAAAATAGCATGTTTACATATCCATACATACAGGAGGTAAAATTTTATTAAGAAATGCATAAGGAATGCAGTAATTTCACATGGGTTTTGGGAACTATATGCACATTAGGATAAAAGCCCAGTGGGATAAAATTATTCATTTATTACCATAATTATGCAGAATTTATAACTTATAATAATGTTATAGACAAGTATTTGTAGTTAACTATAATAATGTAGTCCTTTTTTAATACACACGCTTATTTTAAGCAATATATTTTAGTGCTATACCCTTTGTAAAACCGTCAGTTCCCCATAAATTGGGTAGGACTCTGTGTCCTTCCTCAGTTCTGTGACTGCCAGACGTGTGAGCTCTCTGTGTTTTTCTTCTCACACACTGCTCAGGGATCTGTTGAAAGGAGGAGGCTGAAGAGGAACTTTCTTTTCAGTCCTGTGGGGCTCCAGCTCTTGGGAAAGGCACATCCCAAACCACTGCCTTCTCTCTCAGAGCACTGAGGGGCTTTCATGGTGGGGGATATTTAATTGTGCTCGTT
>NW_026624733.1:9003-10710 GCF_030028575.1 Malurus melanocephalus | reverse complement strand
CGAGAGACGCATTGTCCTGAGGAAAACAGGAATGAGCGAATTACCACCTTGCATTCAGCTCTGTAGTTTCAAGATTTGGGTTAAAAGGCTTCAAACCAAATTTTGGGTGTATTTGCACCTCTGCCAAGTGGTAAAACCAGATTGTCCCTGCTTGTGCCTGCTGTTTGGGCTCCCACCTGGACAAAACTCCTCTTCAGGCACAGATGTGAATTCACAGGACACCCCTGGGCTGAGTGGGAGCAGCAGAAGGGAAATTCCTGCCCTCTGGAAGAAATTGAAAAGTAACCATGGCTGCTGTCTCTTTATTGCTGTGTTCTAGGATCTGAGTGCCATTAAGTCAGGCTTTGCTAATTAAACCACCTAAGGTCATCTGTTTATTGTCCTTTATTAGCAGATAATGACCCTGGTGATGGTTTCAGCTCCAGCTCCTTCTCTGGCACACAGAGGCTGTGCAGCTTCCAGAAACGCTCGAGTGTGATGGAGGAAAGTCCTTGCATCTTCCCGAGGGAGCTGCTGAGGGAGCCTCACAGGGCACAATTTAACCAGTAACAAGATCTAAACAGGAGAAAAATGCTAATTTCAATGTTTCTCAATGAGTTTTTTGAAAAGCAAGTAATTAACTCTGAGGGGTAGTAAACCAAAAATTTCAGGAGCTCGTTTGCCCTTGTGGGAGAGCTGAGAGCATCACCATTGGTAACTCTGTTCCCTGGATTTCTAAATTTGAGGTATCATTTCCAAACTGACCAAAGCAATCTGTACCAAAGGATCCCTGCCAATACTGGTTTGTTTGTTGGTCAGGCATCTGTGAGGGTAAAAATATGACAAATATCTCTTTATTTCCGTGCTGTGTGCCATTAGAGGACTCTAAAATGTATCTGCAGCCTTCCCTGTGGTACAGGACCTTGTAAATTCCTGTGCTAGTTATGTAGCTTATCAAAACCAGTAAATGACAAGAAATAAAAAGCAATCTATTGCTTTTTGTCTATCTGTGTGTGCTACTAATATAAATTATTATAATGTTCAGGAGACGGTATTTTAACTCCTCACTTACGGCATCATTTCATATTAAATGATCAATTTCATATGTTCTGCCTTTCCAAAGAGGCTTTGTAACAGGTGTATTTATCACAAATCACTTTTTTATGTCATTAATTAGCAAATGAAAGCAGTTGTCTTTAGTAAACTCAACCAGCCTTGGAGAATGGAATCAGATAAAAATTAACAACTCTCGACATAATTGTCCTCTGTCAGTCCTTCTTTCCTACACATAATTAATTTGGTCGAATCTTTAACAATGCTGAAGACAACAAATATTTAACTCCATCCTCAGAAGATCTGCCTTTTCCTACCCTCTTTTAGGTCTTCTCCATTCTGGAGGTTTTCATTTTTCCTGGCATCAAGCTTTAAATATTGATCTTCAACTGCTTTGATTCACATACAAATTTAACCCATCATTATTATTTCCTTATCATGAACGGTTAAATGAGTTGTTCTCCAGAGCCTCCCAGGGTTTGTGTCCCTGATTGTGTCTCCTTTTCCTTGCATCCCTTCATCATTTTTGGGGATTAGCTGAAAATYAGAATTTTCTTCCTTCTGTGTTAATTTCAGGTTCATTAATTTCTATCCCTGTCTCTACGCTCAGCTCTCTTTCTCTCACTTTATTTGAATTATTTCAGCAAAATTTTCGGATATGGAGCAGAGGCACAG
>NW_026624733.1:5247-6853 GCF_030028575.1 Malurus melanocephalus | reverse complement strand
CTGTGTTTTCATAGTATTGTAATTTTGGACATTTTTTAATAGGGTATTTCTCTCTAGCCTCAGCTTTGACTGATGAGTCAGATTTTTTTTTTTTCCCAGTCAAAGAAAGTCAGCATTACGTGATTAGGGCAGTAATTAAACACTGCTGTCAGTCCTGCTCTTCACCAGCCCTGAAATGGAGCAGTCAAGCAGGATTTCAACAATCTCCTTCCTCTGGATTTCTGAACCACTGAGAGCTTTCATCTCATTTTGGACAGAAAATGGCCATGTGAGTATAGATTCTCTGACTCCTTGGTCCTCACACATCCAGCCAAGCTTTCTGATGATTTCTTGGAGCTGCTCTGCTGCTGAACAGTGAGGACAGAGCAGGAATCTGAAGGACCTTCCCTGCCACACCAGGAGAGATGCGGATGCTGAGCTTGCAGCTCCCTTCCCATCTGTTTGTCAGACCCTGGCACCTCATTCTTGGTATTTCAAACTAGAACAGGCATTTAATCAATCTGTCCTGCATGTTAGATGAGCAGTAGAACAGAAAGCTGTATTTTTTTTCTGGTTTTGTTGGTAGATTATGACAAGAAGGGACTTATTGCTGCAGAATGTCAGCCACAGGATATTAACCAAGTTCAAAAAGTCAACCTCCCAGCAAAAATGCAATGGTCCTGCTGATCCACTGTTATCTCTCTATACTGGGAAAAACAAAACGAACCAGAGCTCCTCAGACTTTCTGGATACATTTATCTTTCAGTGGTGTGATGTGCTTTATTTTGCATGTGTGTGTTTTTCCTCACAGTAAAACTCTGATCATCAACTTAAACTGCTCTCAGTGCTGTGCTCAGCCCTCAGTGTGGTGTTCCAGCATCACAGCTGCTTCCCAAAGAGGTGAAATTTGGAGTKAGYAAAGGTCATGCTTCGCTGTTCAATTGACCATTTTTTATGTCTAACTCAGAAACTCGGATTTTCTCCCTCCAAATATGCAATCAGCAAACCAATTATCACTGCAATTTTATGAGAAATATGGTGAGGAAGAGGGAGGAAGAGGAGACAGGAGAGCAGATTCTGGTATCTGACTGTCAAAAGTACGAAAGCCTGAAGAAATGAAAAAATATGAATATTTATGCAGTGGTGACGCATTCAAATATTCTATTTTTTCTTTTCTGTGTGTTCCTAGCACCGGTGTGCTGGTGAAATCATACAAGTCATCTTCCTGGGATATGCTAATAGAGACAAGATGCTATTTTCAGTAGATTATATTAACAAAAAAAAAATTTTTGCAGCTTCTTTTCCATGGAAGGAGCCTTAGCTCTTTTCCCCTTTGCATCTCTAATCCCACGTCACTGTCTTGCTCACAAACAAGGATCTTATTGTTGAGCAACACTGAAGCAGTTGTGGGATGAATGATTGCTTACAATAATGTTAATTCACTGTAAACTTGGTAGATCTCCACAGGTGTCTTCAGTTGATTTTCCAGTGTCATCTTTAAGCCACTCAAAATAATTTTGCTGCCAAAAGTTTGGGGTTCTGATTTGTTTGGAGACCTCATATCTCAGTGAGTGAGCTGATGCCATGTCACACCTGCTGTCACCTTTGTCAGTGCCTAAGTTCCTGC
>NW_026624733.1:2144-4162 GCF_030028575.1 Malurus melanocephalus | reverse complement strand
TGGGGGCCTCATCACAGATGTGAGGAACATTTTGGCTTTTGACAATCTCCATTGGTGATGGCCATGTGATGGTTTGGACCTCGTGGAACATCAGCTCGTGCAGCTGGAATGCTTCAAGCCCATACAATACATTGATCTTCTGATGTCTGTCGGTGTCACCTGGAAAGCAAAACAGGTTTCAAAGAGTGTTTTTGGTCAGATGTGTTGCCCACTTCAGGCTGCTCATGGCCATTGGTATCTTATTTTCTTCTGCACATCTGGGTTTAAGAAGAGAAAATGGGAACTGGTTTGGAATTTGAAGCACCACTCTCCCCCCACATATTTAATAGCTATAACCAATGGAAGTGGAAATATAAAGCAGATATTTTTGCCAACCCAGATTCAAAAGTAAGTCATACCCTGGCAAGATGTTAGACTGGTCTAACATCTGAACAACTTTCAACTGAGCTTTCAACTCCTTTTGAACAGAAAATGGCAATATGGGTACAGGTGTAGTAAATGTAGATATTTTAGTCTTCCTCTGCTTCTCCCCTCACCCACTTTCCACATATTTTTGAGCCTGTTAGAGCAACTTAGCTAAGGGAGACTTTTTAACAAATAATAGGAAAAAATTCATCTGCAATCAGATCAGTGATATTTTTACAGAAATTAGCATTTTTTTTTTTCCATTCTTTGCTCTTGGAATTGCTACTTTTACAACATGTGCATGGGCACAGGACTTCCAGATCTGCTTAAGTAAACACTTTGCTTTTTTATTTCCACTATATATGTAAGGGGATAAGTAGGTTACTATTTATGAGATTCATGAAGAACTTCAGTTTTGAAGGCTCTTTTTTATTAGATATCTTAATCCAATTCTCTTTATTGGACTGGGAAATGAAGATGAATTCTCTTGAGCACAAATAATAAAAGGCAGAAATAAAACTGGTGTGCACACAATGCAAGCTAATAATAAAAACCAGCAGATTCAGTTTAAAAAACTGATTTGTCCCAAGCAGCCCTTTTAGGGGCCTGGAGTTCTGTCTGCAACCAGAACTACAGGTGCTGTGTGGAAATTTCCAATCTCCTCAATTTAATTTACTTTTTCTTTGAGATTTTTCTCTCCCTTGATGAATTTTGATTCCCTTGATATGTTTTAGAGATATGGGTCTGTCTCATTCCTCGTAGGTGTCGATATTTTCATCTGTATTTGAAGACATTCTCTTCGTTTTGCAAAAATTGACTTTTGATTACTGAGACTTTCAGTTTCCTTGTTATAAATACAGGGGTTTATTCATGGCTACATAATTTGGTAGGAATGGTCACTGGCAAGATAATTTAGGCAGTTATCAGCACGTTTTAAGCATTTATAACAAAAGTTGATAGAAACTTCTGATTTCTGTACCTGGAATGGAAGAAGAACATGTTGGCAAATCCAAAGACTTTAGCTGCAATATATCTGAGTATTACAGTGAAAATTCTTTTATTTTCTTCCAATTCTGGATATTATATGCAAAGAGATTGGATTTTCAGAGGGATTGGAGTGCCTCTAGTTTTCATTAGGCAAAAAAAACCACCAAACAAACAAGAAAAAAAAAAAAACCAACACACATCCTTAATTTCTTTTAAACAAAATACTATAATCATGAATCTGACAAAAACTCTTTGCTTGGGCCCAAAAGCCTCAAAGATGCTTAGATCTGAAAAAGTGTGTAGCCATGGCATTGAACAAGGTTCTATGAGCAGGTAACTGTGTTAACCTCACTGTGAGTGAGATGCTCACTTTCTGTGAGATGCTGAATTCATTCCTGAGATCTGTGATCAATGTGCATCAATTTTCTATTACTGACAATGCTCCAGGCATGAGTTATGGCTAAAATTCTTTTGGAATATTTGTAAGGACTCTATGAAGTAATTATAAATCATATGGTAATACTGGGCCTTGAGAGAAGAAAACTCTCAAGGATCCCTAAATACAAACCAAATTTACAAGCATAAGAAATGTTTTCACTGAAGTGTTCTGAAACAGAATCAAAAGA
>NW_026624733.1:0-1174 GCF_030028575.1 Malurus melanocephalus | reverse complement strand
AGTACTCCTTTAAAAGTTTTATTTCTGTGATCATCCCTGCCAATTTCATCTTCCTCACAGGATTCACAGTGCCCATGACAAGGAGCTGAATCTTATATGGAACAGTGTCTAGTGGAAATTCTTTCATTTTCCCTGTCTAAAAAGTTAACATAAATTGATGGGTTGGGTGCTGTTTTTTTTCTTTTAATCTCATTTTAGCTAGTATTTTTTTTTCTATAAGAAAGTATATAAATATGTTACATGTATCTAAATCCATTTGATTTATTAGAGTCAGGGGTTTCAGACACTTCCAGTAGTCTATAGATTAATTAATACTCATATTAATTAAACTTGTCAGACCAAGTCCTTGTCAGTGCTCTACATTAGAATTGCTATTGACTACTAGCATGTTCTCCAATCTCATAGTGTTTCCTCAGTAGTTTCTTTATCAAAAATGATGAGAAAAGGATGAAAATATATATTTTTTTTTATTGTGAGGCAACATTTTTACTGCATGAATATAATTGGGTCTTGGCATTTCTACTTGAATGTATTAAATATTTTCATTGAACCATAATTTTGGATACCAAAAAAAGTAAAGGGCATGTAAAAATCTATTTCAAATTCTGAAATGTAAAAGCTAAGTAATTAATTAGAGGAAGAAAGGTGAATGATCTTTAGCTTCCATGACATCTGTAATAATAATACAGACCTTGTGTTTAGTGACTTCATATTCAGCCTCAGGAATAAATCCCATTTCCCCCATCCTCATCATGAGTCCCTTTCCAACAGCACCTGAAAACCTCCTCTTTTGCACATGTAAATTCCCCACAAAGGAATAAAACTTTCATTTATATGTGTTTTTACTAAGTGCCCAGACTATTATTAACAAAAGAGAATTCTGAACATTTTGTATGCCTTTGTAAATTCGGTATGTCCTGATTTTGCCAGTGATACCCTGAGACACTGCATTTTTAGTTTTCCACCAAATTTAGTGGGAAGCTGCCTGACAGCTCCAATAGAGATTCTGTCTGGTATTGGCTCATCACCCCAAAACTTTGTTACTGAGAACTCAGTGGTGGCTGATTGGTTCCTGTCACCATGTGTTGCTGCAGGTTTGAGAAAACACAATTTTTGGGGAGTAGTCTGCCTTTGAAAGGAATATCTGACCTTGTACTCCTAAGGAATAACTGAG
>NW_026624732.1:0-31015 GCF_030028575.1 Malurus melanocephalus | reverse complement strand
CGCAGAGCAGGTGAAGGAGAAACCATGGCTGCAAGGCTGGGTTTAAGGCAGACAGCCATGAAGAATGGGGGAATAGGGAAGCATTTGGGGTTTGCTTTCCATTGTTTTGGAAAAACAGAGTAGTGTGGAAAAAAATGAAAAAAWTGAATTAATWTGGAACTTAACATGTTAAAGCAATGCCTTTGAAGATTTTTAATATTTAATAATTACTTTGTCCTTCCCTTTAACAAGGAATCTTTCTGACATTGATCAAGATGGGAAGCTGACAGCTGAGGAGTTTATCCTGGCTATGCACCTCATTGATGTAGCTATGTCTGGTCAGCCACTGCCACCTGCACTGCCTCCAGAGTACATCCCACCCTCGTTCAGGTAAAGGCTCATCCCTTGGGATCTCACACCTCACTTTCGTATTTTATCTGGGAAATTCCTGTGAGTGCCAAGTACAGGACAAAGAGCAGTGACCTCCCTTCTGTCCTGTCAGAACAGAGTTTGAGTGGATGCTTCTGCTCTCACACCTACCACAGCTTGCTCAGTCTGCCCGTAGAAATCCAGATTTTATTTCAGGCTTATAATCCTGTTGAGCGAATGGAATATATTGGAATTCCACTTCCAGACCTCTTTTGGTACAGCTGGATCTGTGAGCAGTGAGGTCACTCATCTCTTCCTCCATTTCACTTTCTTGTGGAGAAATAGGTGGGAAGACAGTAACAGCAATGGAAATAAATCTTTACCTACCATGTTCTTCAAGTATCCTCCTAAAGATTCCCAATTTTTGTGTATTACACTTGGGATCTTGCTTTTGGCTTGACTATAGTGAGCTCTTCCTCTGTCTCTGCAATTTTTGCTGTAGTTTAGGTCAGCATTTCCCCAGCTCCAGACTGGTAGGGGAAAAATCTCCTCCCAGGTGAGTGATCTTGGGGACAGGGTTGAACACATCTGGAAGCTGCATGGAGAACTTGGGACTGGGTTTCTCAGGTCACCAGTAGCTGCTGGGACCCTGGAAAATCCTGTTCTCCTGAGGCAATGCCTGAGTGGGACCCTCTGGGCAGCTCTGAATGAGCATTAATACCATTACATCATTGCATTTAATTTGATCTCATTATTAAATCATAAATCATTTGGGCAGGCCTGGGTTCTGTCAAGCACCTGACATTCCTGTTTCCTTGGCAGAAGAGTCCGCTCTGGCAGTGGGATTTCTGCTGCCAGTTCAGTGTCTGTAGACCAAAGGTTGCCAGAAGAACCAGCATTGGAAGAAGAGCAGCAGCAACTGGAAAAGAAATTACCAGGTGGGCAATGGAAAACAGGGCTGTTTAGTGTGCTGTTCCCAGAGGGATGTTCCCATCAGGTCACAGCCTGGGAGGGAACACAGGCTGACTGAGAAATGGCTTTCCAGAGCAGTCTGGGACATGTCAGAGGCACAACCAAGACATTGCTGGGTCCAGCTCATTCCTGACTGGTGCCCCATCCTTGGGGTTGGTGACACTGGGGGTGGGAGGAGCCTCAGGCTGCTCATCTGCTGCACTGCCCACGCAGGCAGCCTTGGCACAGGATTGGCAGGAAGAATTCCTGCTGCCTTCCTCCTCTGGCTTGGGTGGAGCAAAGCTTGGCTGAGGTGCTCTGTGATAGATCCCAGTATTCCCACAGAAACCCATTTTCTTGGAATCTGTGGAACAGTTTGGGACTTTGTACAAATTTCAGCAGTCCCAGGAAAAGAAAAAAAAGGAAGAGGCAGCTGGAGGGGGGACAAACTTGAAAAGACAAGAATTCAGCTGGTTCAGCAGGTGTTGGACCGATGTGTCCAACTGTGGGTGCACACATGGAAGGAAATGTGTGCTCTCCCTTGCCTTGCATCCCAAAAATGTCCATGATGGGTTGACAGGGGAGAGAAATTTGGACTTTGGGCTGTGGGAATGAAAAGGAATGGAAGGTGAAGTGAAAGAATAGTTTGGAGGGAGGGGACAAGGAGCAAGGAACAGGGGAAGGACAGTCCCTGGGACTGCAGAGGGTTGTCAGGGGAACTGTGCTGGAACTGAGGCCATTCTTTTAGGACGGTAAATGATGAGGATGTGCATCTGCAGGAATCCAGATTTCCTGGGCTCAGCTGCTCAAGAACCTAAATGGTTTCTTCTCCTGACAGTAATGAGTAATCTAATTGAGTTGAGAACAGCAACTTTAAATGAGTTCTGGTCATTTGCATAATGGCTTTTTGATGATGTCAGCAGCTGAATTCTTTGCCTTGCACTAATGGAAGTGTTGGCTTTTGGAATGCTGCTGTTATCCAATGGGCAGAGGAATTCCAGATCTGTGTCCTCACAGAGGATCAGCTGGAGAATGGCTTGTCTAAATTATCCCCACTTGCTGGGCTTTGTGGAGAAACGTGGAAGCCTGAGGAATGGGAATGGAAATTTCCTCCTTGTTTTGCTGAGGATGCGGGTTTGAGGGGATCAGCAATGTCTGTGCTAGTGCTGAACCCCTGGCTGGCCTGTGGAGCTCAGTTATCCTTTGTGGGGGGCTGCATGCACTCCTGCACAAAGGCTGTTCCACTTTGTTGGGGGTTCATTTGGATTTTTCAAATGTCCATAAATTTTCCTATCTTGTCCATAGACGACTGACTAAAAATGTAAATGAGTTTTTAAAAAACATTTTCTTCCTCTAAACTCCCAAATAGGTTAAAAAGTCAAAAGTCATTATCTTTGTAGGGTGCCGTATCTTCACTGGAAATAGTTTAGTTTAATACATTTGGATTTATATGGATTTATTGAAGTCAGTAGCAGAGTGTAACTGTCCTTTTTGCCCCGTGTTTCCGTGCACCAAGTGACCTTCGAAGACAAGAAGCGGGAGAACTTTGAGCGGGGCAATCTGGAGCTGGAGAAGCGCAGGCAGGCACTCCTGGAGCAGCAGCGCAAGGAGCAGGAGCGCCTGGCCCAGCTGGAGAGGGCCGAGCAGGAGAGGAAGGAGCGCGAGAGGCAGGAGCAGGAGCGCAAGCGGCAGCTGGAGCTGGAGAAACAACTGGAGAAACAGCGGGAGCTGGAGCGGCAGCGCGAGGAGGAAAGGAGGAAAGAGATCGAGAGGAGAGAGGTGAGCCAGGGCAGCAGGGAGAGGTTGTTCCCTGGGTTTGGGGGATCCGGGTGGGAGCTGGGCACTCAGCAAACATTTAAACCATGAGCTGAGATCTCTGGGGTGTTAAAGGCAAGGAAGGGGCAGTTCATTTATTGCTTCATTTGTCCTGCAAAAAGAATGGAGGAGACATTGACATCTGGGACAGCTGCTTCTGACTTCTTAAAAAAAAAAAAGATTACTATTATCATTATATTTGATGTTAAGAGGTGTTTGAATGAATGAAGAAAAGCTTGGGGTGTTCATGATTTTCCAGTGATGAGTTCATTTTATAGAATCCCAGAATGGTTTGGGTTGGAAGGGGCCTTAAAGATCCTCCAGTTCCAACTCTCTGCCATGGGCAGGGATAACATTCACCAGACCAGGCTGCTCCATCCAACCTATCCTTTAATTTGGGCCAGGCCTTTAATTTATTGAAGAAAAGGCACCCTTGTTAACCCAAAAAGCTCGTATTTTCTCCCATTGCCAAACAAGGATGAATTCAGCACAGAAGCATTTTGCTGCTCTTTGCAAAGTGCAGAAGGTCGAATGTTGGAGATTGGAAAGGGGTTTGGATATGTCCTGGTGAGTTCTCCAAATCCTAATATGAAACAACTTACTGCATTGGCAAACTGGATCTTGGAAAACAGGAGAACAGAGGGATTTGCTGTTCACTCATCTGTGCTGTGCGCAGAAGCCTCGCAACCACTGAGCAATTTATGTGTGCAGAGGCACAGAGYAGCCCCTGTTTATACCAACGTTTTAATTGAATGTGAGATGATCAATATCAGAAATGATGGATATTTCTTTTTAATTCTGCAGGCTGCCAAACGGGAGCTGGAGAGGCAGCGGCAGCTGGAGTGGGAGCGCAACCGGCGGCAGGAGCTGCTGAACCAGAGGAACAAGGAGCAGGAGGACATTGTGGTGCTGAAGGCAAAGAAGAAAACCTTGGAATTCGAGCTGGAAGCTCTCGTGAGTGGTGGTGGTGGTGCAGGTCAAACACACAAACACAGTGTGGTGGTGACTRTACCCTGGCCATGTTTATCTTCTATAATTTCAGTTTAAAATATGAAATAAAAGTAGGTTTTAGATCCTGACTTGCATGACCAAACGTTTTGGTTAAAAAAAATAAAATAGATCTTTTTCTTTTCTTTTAAAGAACGATAAAAGAAACCAGTTGGAGGGGAAGCTGCAGGACATCAGGTGTCGGCTGTCGACCCAAAGACAAGAAATTGAAAGTACAAATAAATCCCGAGAACTCAGAATTGCAGAAATCACCCATTTGCAGCAGCAGCTACAGGTGAAAAAGCCTTCTCTAATTTTATTCTTAGCTTTGAATGCTGACCTCCTCAAAAACATCGACATCCTGAGCAAACTTGGGCTGACCTGTTCCTCACACTTATAGAATCACTGTAGATAATCTGTCATTGCTGTAATGAATGTCCTTGAGACGTGGCTGGGAATTGCTTCCTACCCTTGAGGGTGTGTCTGATTATCCCTTCATCCTCCTGGACTCCTTGTGGGGAGCAGGAAATGCTTTGGCTGCAGGTGCTTTTGGGGATGGGGAGAAGCAAATTTCCCAGTGTGTATTTTGCTGTTGTGTGCTGGGGGATAGGATTGACTGCAATGAAGTGGCTTGTTGGTGTTTTTTTCTTAATTATAAGGTTATGAACTTTCAAAATGGAAGTTCCCAGTGAAAACATGGAGTTCTTGTTCTAACCCTGGCATTTGCCATTCTTACTGATCTAAAATTCTGTGTCAGATTAAAGGAGGAGCTGGGTAGGTGTCTGCCTTTGGTGAAAGAACATTCTCTGTAGTTTGTGAGGGTTTTTCAGTGGGTTTTAGGATTTGATTTAGGAATTTTTCTCTATATTAAATTCTTCATATTGCTTCAAATTAATGCTTGGCTGGTCAAGGGGGTCTCTCAGTATGTTTCTGCCACTACAAACAGAATCTCTCATTTATGTTATGACGGCTGAGGTGTAAAACCTGTCGTAAAACCCACTCCTGCTGTTCCATCCCAGCTTCACTCCTGCTTTTCCTTGCATTTGTTCTGTCAGGTTTGGGCTTTGAGGTGGTTTGGCACCAATAACTGGGGCTGTGTGGTAATTATTCTGTCATTGATCTGCACCACTGATAATTCACAAACTGTCACTTGAGGTGTTTTTATCCCAGTTGTGATCCCAGGAAATGTGTCAGTATCTGGGAGAAAAGGCCAGATTTTATCTGGGGAGAGCTGTAAAGCTTTTTCCTGAAAAAAAGACATTGTTTTTTAAATGTCCCATAAATTTTCCTATGTCATCCATAGACGACTGACTAAAAATGTAAATGAGTTTTTAAAAAATATTTTCTTCCTCTAAACTCCCAAATAGGTTAAAAAGTCAAAAGTCATTATCTTTGTAGGGTATGTATCTTCATTGGAAATAGTTTAGTTTAATACAGCTGACACTTCCTAAGGGAAGATGAGTTAATTCAGAGGAGTAATTATTCTTCAACTTATTAATTAGTTTCAACATCGTGTTTAATGAAGCTTGTGAAAGAAATTGTGTCCCAGTTAATCCTGGGTGATGAAAAGGTGTGCCAGGTCTGTGGATCTGTGGTCTCTGATTGAGTGGTCTTTCCAGGTATGCTGAAAAGGATCCTGCCTTCCAAATGCCTAAGCTGTGTTTGAAACACATTTATGCTGTGTGGGATTTGCTCATTACCTGCAGGGATTATTTGCCTCCTTGATGAACCCTTTGGCTTCCAAGTAGTTTGAATTTTCCCTCATTCAAGGGACAGGAACTGAATTTTGATTTCCCCTGCCGTGTGGGACATTGCTCAACTCTTGGCCATTTCTTGTTGTATGAGTTTCCAGAGTTACTGATGCTATTAATTTATTTCATCTGTTTCTTCAGTACAAGGCGAGGATGTGGAATCCATGTGGGGGCGGTTCTTGGGTAGATACTTATTCCATGGTTGTCTGTGATTTCAGGAAGCAGGACTTGACCTTCACGATCCCTTGGCATTCTCTGTCCTTACACACTCCCAAACTATTCAGTGCATTGAGTAATCTGGGATGTTTGCAAGTGTTCTGGCCTTTAGAAACAAAGCAGCTGATGTTGTGATCACATTCCACCCTCAAACGCTGTCCTGTGGTGCTTCTTGTGCTTGGAGTAGAAATTTTTCTGTTCCATGTTGACATCTGTTCTGCTGTTTGGTTGATGTGCAGCAATCTCAGATTGACAGAAGCACAGAGCGGTTTTTGGAAGGGACCTTAAAGCTCATCCCGTTCCACCCCGTGTCATGGGCAGGGACCCTCCCAGCAGAGCGAGATTACAGATCAGCTGTTTGCCATTTGCTGCAGGTAGATGACAGTCCCAGGATGACAGCCACAGAATGTCCTGAGTGGAAAAGGAGCCAAAGATCACCCAGTGCCACCCCTGTCCCTGCCCAGCCMCCCCAGCAATCCCAGCCTGTGCATCCCTGGCAGCGCTGTCCAAACGCTCCTGGAGCTCTGGCAGCCTCGGGGCCGTGCCCGTTCCCTGGGGAGCCTGGGCAGTGCCAGCACCCTCTGGGGACAGAAGAACCTTTCCCTGCTCTCCAGCCTGAGCCTGCCCTGGCCCAGCTTCAGCCACTCCCTGGCTCTGTCCCTGTCGCAGAGCAGAGATCAGAGCTGTCCCCTCTCTGTCCTTCGGGAGGAGCTGCAGCCCCCAGGGAGCTCTGCCCTCCGGCTCCTCCAGGCTCAACTGACCAAGTGGCTTCGTGTGGCCCCTCCAGACCCTTCCCATCCCTTTGAACCGTCCTTTGAGCACCTTCCAACAGCTTTTGATCTTTCTTATATTGAGACACCCAGARCTGTTCCCAGGACTGGAGGTGAGGCCACCCCAGTGCAGAGCAGATTGGAGTATCCAGGTTTTGGGATTTCCCTGAGGGACTGGGAAAGCTCTGTAGGTGCTGTAGGTGCAGCAGGCCCTGCAGCTGAACAGTGAGGGACACGGGCAGCTCCTGGTAATCAAATCTGTATTTCGTGTGAATTTTACTACAGAGTGAATTCSTAAGTCCTTGACTGTGCTGTGCTGTCTCAGGGTATTTTCTGGAACATAAGGAGATCACAGGAGGCTGCAGTCATTGCATAATGCTCAGAGCTGAGCTGGGCACTGCAGAGCCCAGTCAGGGTCTGGCAGGAGGAAAGTGGGACAGCCCAAAGCCATGGCAGTGCACTCAATACTGCGTTACTGGAACCAAAATTAAAACTTCCCATGAAACTGTGGAATCACAGAATGACTTGRGTTGGAATGGGCTTCAAAGCCCATCCAGTGCCACCCCTGCCATGGCAGGGACACCTCCCACTGTCCCAGGCTGCTCCCAGCCCCAGTGTCCAGCCTGGCCTTGGGCACTGCCAGCCTTGGGGAGTCCATGATATCCCTGGGGCTCACTCTGGTGCTCAGGGATCAGGGGATGTTTATTCTTAGCATTGAGTGATGTCATTTGCAATCCTCTGTGACTGATTGAAGCTGTCAGCTGCTTGATTCCTCAAAAGCCTGCAATCCCAGAGAACTGCCCAGAGAAATTACTGGATTTGTGGGAAAGGTGGGGTGTTGATACTCAGGTGCTGTTTCACCTCRTGCTGCTGAAGTTGTTTGACAAGTTGAGCTTGGAGGTCAAGGCTCCAGAAAAGTGTGGCAGATGGCACTTCATGCTCTGGAAAGGACCARGATTCTACAGGAAATAGATAAATGGGGTCCTCCAAAGGGCTGGGATCATCTGCAGGGACCCCTGTAACACAGCAGTTCACCTTCCAACCATGTGCTGAGTTTGACAGCGATCAGAATCCTCTTCCAAGAGCTCTGAGTGGAGAGATCAAGGACTCAGGGGCTCTCATCCCACAGGGCTTATGTTTCATTCTGGCTTTTGACCAGAATATATTCCTTTAAAAGAAAAGCCTTTATTTTCTCTTCCTATAAGTATTTGTCTTTCTATTCTTGATCGAAGTTAATAATTATTAACACTGTTATTAACATTATGTATTGGCAACTGTTAGTGGAGGGGGCAGCTGGGTGGGGTCGGGCYCTGCTCCCAGGGAACAGGGACAGGAGGAGAGGGAACGGCCTCAGGCTGGGCCAGGGGAGGCTCAGGGTGGACAGCAGGAGGAATTTGCCCATGGAAAKGGTGSTCAGGCCTTGGCAGGGGCTGCCCAGGGAGCTTTGGAGTCCCCATCCCTGGAGGTGTCCCAGGAARGGCTGGAGGTGGCACTGAGTGCTCTGGGCTGGGGACAAGGTGGGCATGGGGCACAGCTGGCACTCCATGGGCTGGGAGGGCTTTTCCACCCTCAGGGATTCTGAGATTCTGTTTACATTTATTGAAATCAGAATTAAACATTTAGTAAGTGCTTGTTTGAACGTTTCCCCAAATTTATCCTTGTCTTTCTGCCATCAGTTTTGGATAATTCCAAGCCCAGTTCAATATTCTGTGGGGATCAATTGAATTTGATTCATTCATTCTTTTGGAACTGGCAGAGAAGGATGTGTGGGATCTGTGGGAATAGCCCAGACAGTGCTTGGATGGAGCAGTAACACATAATGAGGGAAATGAGCAATAATACATCAGTCAGGGAGAGAAAAAGCAGAACAGAAATGAAAATGGGARCTCCTGTGGCTGCTCTTGTCCCTCACTCACCTTCTGCCTGTTTCTGTTCTTGTTTTCCCTGTCCTGGGTTCAGGAGTCTCAGCAGATGCTGGGCAGGTTGATCCCTGAGAAGCAGCTGCTCAATGATCAGCTCAAGCAGGTCCAGCAGAACAGTTTGCACAGTGAGTACATTTGGGGCATGTCTGAGTGGGACAGGACACATTCCCTCACTGCACCGGCCCCTGGAATTGCCTTCTGGGTGTTGCAAGATGCAGATGGGAGAACATTGCTTTCTGTGTCCTAAACTGTTTCCAGAAGAAAATACTGACTTGGCAATGTGTTTGAAACCAGGGGATTCCCTTCTCACCATCAAAAGAGCCTTGGAAGCCAAGGAACTGGCACGGCAGCAGCTCCGGGAYCAGCTGGATGAGGTGGAGAAAGAAACCCGATCGAAACTGCAGGAAATTGATATTTTCAATAATCAGCTGAAGGTAACCCAGGACTCCTTAAGCCTTTCTGAATGTTCAGTTAATAGTTTTCTAACCTTTTGTATGGAAAAAAACATGAATTGAAATGATGAAGAATGTCAGTTTTGGGAGGGTTCTCAAATCTGTCTTTTGGGGATTTAATTTTTATTTTATTTCTAAGAAAATGCTGCTCATCTTTGAAACTCAGGGTTTGAATCAATTTAATCTGCATAATCTCTTTAGGAGGAAATTTGAGCCCTGATTCTGGAGCTGTGATTGCAAATGTGAAACTACCAATTTCTGTGCTTTTGGATCCAAGAAGTGTAGGACAGCAAATCTGCTGGAATCGGCAGTTCAAATTGAAGTCTTGAATAAAAGAGACTTGATTTTCTGCTGTCACACAGAATTGTTATCTGCTGTCCGTGTGCCCCTGCTTGTCCTTGAGTGTARCTGTCTGTGGTTTGTGGTTTCATGCGCAGTCTTTGTTAAAATTGTGATTTTTTGTGTGTGTTTCTGCACTAGAARTGTCAGGCTTCTGCAGAGAGAAGTTGGAAATCGGTCTTTAATTACAAGATTTTAATAGAATTCCTTTTTTTTGTAAAATATTCCAATGTTCAAGTACTTTGTCTGSCAGTTCCACTGGTGGGTTCTCCTGAAAGCTGATAAAAAATACTCAATTTTCTACAAGGTGTCACAATTTGTGCTATGAGTATTCAGCAGGAAAATCACTGTGACAGAGACATTAATGGAGTTGTTTTGAAACTTCATCAACTGGGATTAAATCAAACAGTTCAGGATGGAAGGTGGGCTTGAATTTAAGCAACAAATAGCTTGTTTAAATTAGAGTTATAGTAATTATAGGAAAAATTAAAAGCTGTAGCTCTGTTTAAAGGTTAATTTGAAGGTGACTCTCCTAGTCTTAGAGAGGGAGAATGGAAGGGGAGAATCTCCTCAGAGTCAAACAGAATGGCACATAGAACAAACAGAATGGCAAAATTTATGTTTRAAAGAAAATAGAATAGTTCAATCCTTGCTTAATTAATCCTTGAAGTTTAGACCTCATTTAATTATTCCTTATATATGATTTTTTGATAMATCCTTAACGTGGTGTGCTCTTTGGGTATTTTTTAATGGAGTCCTTGAAAAGTGATAAATTGGATCAAAGAATATTAATTCTGGAATGAATGCCAATATTTGGTTTGATCATAAATTACCTAAACATAAATATGCAAAGGGGCTGAACTGTCTTAATACTGTGACAATTGCAAAAAAACCCAAACCAACCAACCAGTCATCCAAAACTCAATCTTGTAAATATTGAAGGCTTGAACTTTGCAGATAACAAGCTAATGATAATTAGAAATTGCAGTTGCCCATTAAACACAAATCTATCAGCATGTGCCAGGAGACCAAGAATTCCTTGAGTAAAGGTAAATGATTTTGCAGTTGGACAGGAAAATTGGTTTCAGTCAATTGATCAGTAACGAAAGCGGAGACCCTTCTTTGGAAACAGCAGAAAATCTCCTCTGGCCTGAGGAGATTTGTGGAACTCCTCTGCCAGGAAGAGCAGATTTGGTGCTGAACATGGGGATTGGAAGAGGGGTGGAAGCCCTTATTGGAAGGGCTAAGTTTAGGAGGGGCAGTCACAGGATCCCAGAATTGTCAGGATGGGAAGAGCCCTTTGGGATCACCCAGTGGCACCCCAGCCCCAGCAGCATCACCCCAAACCCTGTCCCCAAGGGCCACATCCAGACTCCTCCTGASCACTCCCAGAGGCTTYCCAGAACATGGAAATACCCAGGATTTGGTGCTGCTTTCCTGCTCACTGGAGCCCAATGAATGAGTTGCTGTTTGTGAGCTGAGGTTTTGCCTGGATAAAGCAGTGAAGGCCYGGGGGGCTGCAGCTGTCCTGGTGTTGTCCGTGTGTCCACGTGTTTGTGTGTCTGTGTGTCCGTGTGGATGGAGCAGCTCCTGCCCAAYGCCTCTTTACATCTGAGCATTTCTTTCTTGCAGTCAGTGGCAGTGCAAGAGGCAATGCTGCAGTGCCTGGCGCTCCTCCTGGGCTGCATTCAGCACTTCCACTCCTTCCCCAAGGTCTGCCCTGCTCAGGCAGGACCCCGCTCTGTCTGAGGGACGAGCCTCCTCCAGTTATGTGCTTCACCTTTCCCTAAGCAGATGAGTGGGCAGGGTTTCACTGAATCAGTGAAAAAATCAGTTTGCCAAGGGGTGCCAGCGCCAAAGCAAACCAAAGAGAAGAGTTGGGCATTGGATTTTGATCTAATCCTTACGCCCACCTGAGGAGTGTGCCTTGAATGGCAACTTGGGCAAGCCACAAATGAGTTACTTCTATCTTTGCTTATCTGGAATGTCAAGATTTTAAGGAAATTGCCTATTTTGGTCATGATTTTCAGAATTTTTCAAAAGCAAATGCTTGGATGGGAAATATCCCTACACATTGTATTATTTGAGTTTCCAGGGAGAAGAGAGATGGCAACATCTGTCCTTTGTCCAGCCTCCCCCAGGATGGGGTGGAGGGAGGAATTGTCTGCCAAGGCCAAAGCTTTGGGAGCTGGGAAATGGGGCAGGAAAGGGTTGCTCTGGGAAAGCTTCAGGGAGCACAGAACTGCAGGGTCCTTTCCTCTGGGATCAAATGCTCTGCTTGTCTCAAGGGGAGAAGATCCAAAGGAAACCTTTTATTGTAATCCCTGAAAATCCCAAATCCTGTTGTCCTGCTGTCAAGAAGGCACAATCTGGTTTTAAACAACTCCATTTCTCCCCATGAGGGTTTTTAGAGCAAATGACTTGTCTGTCTGTAGTGAATATTGCTCTGCAAAATGCTTTAATTCCTACTCAGTGTTTTGACTGTGGCTTTGTAACATCTCAAAATTCTCCTTGTTGGTCTGTTTGGAAATTAAGTGCCAAGGTAACAGCTTCTCTGCTTTTAAGGTAAGACATTCCTTGTCCTGCGTCCCAGAAAGGAGCAGAGCCTTGGTGTGTCTGTGGAATTCTGTGGAATTCTGTCTGACATGAGTCAGACACGTACACCTGGAGGCTGTGTCTGTCCAAGATGAGTGTAGGACTGTGCTGAATCCAGCTGGGAAAATTTCATTTCTGGGCTGTTGAAGTGTTACTGGAGTTTTGTTCAACTGCATTCCAACAGAACTGTGGGAGCTGCTGGTTCTTCCTTGCCATCCTCCCACTTTGCACAGCATCTCTGTTGCATGAGATGCCCATCACATCTTTGTTTCTTCCTAGCTGGTCCAAAGGGATCTATATGGGAATTTTTAACCTCCAGAAATGCTCCATCCAGTGCCAGGACTACAAAGTAGGTTTGATTTTCTTGAAACACAGTTCTGTCACAGAAAAATCCCTTCACAGAGCACTGACCCAGCACATCTGCTTGGCTGGGAGGGAATGATGTTAAAATGTCGATGGAAAACTTAAATAATTATTAAAATGTCTCGTTAGATCCTGACTTAGCTGAGCAGGTGGATGAAATGACAAAACAGGTGAACAGAGTAACAGAATTATTTGTGCCAGGGTTGGCAGCAGCGTTCACTGATCCCACTCCTTGTGCTCACAGCAGAAGCCCCTTGCTCCAGGCAGACATGGGGGTGTGGCTCAGYTGCAGCAGCCCCAGTTTAACATTTGGCAGTGGAACTGGTGAAAATCCTGTT
The DNA here is from genome assembly GCF_030028575.1 of Malurus melanocephalus. Lineage (NCBI taxonomy): Eukaryota > Metazoa > Chordata > Aves > Passeriformes > Maluridae > Malurus > Malurus melanocephalus. The sequence continues at coordinate 18,168 of NW_026624732.1, read as the reverse complement.
TTAGTGGTGAGATCCCTTAGAGGACTGCCCCAGATCCCTCAAAGTGTCCAAGGCCAGGTTGGGGCTGGGAGCAGCCTGGGACAGTGGGAGCTCTCCCTGCCATGGCTGGGGTGGTTCTGGATGATCCCTAAAATCCCTTCCACCCCAAAAGTCTGGGGTTGCCTCAGCTGAAGGGTGTTAATCCCAACACTGCCAATGTTCTTGAACTGGCCCCATGCACCTGAGCGTGGTTTGGTCAAAGAAGGGTTCAGAAGCTCGTGGGGAGGATGTGGGGACTGTGGATCCCCCTGCCCATCACAGTCTGGCAGATAAAACAAAGTGCTGCCCAAATTGAGATTATCTCTGGATTGCACTGGGTTTGTGGCCTTAGCAGGGTTTTAATTCAAACTTTCCTGAGAGCTGATTCTCTTCTTAATGATGCTGAGCTCCTTTTTCATTGAATTTAAAATTGAGGAGCATTAACGGAATGAGACTCAGCTGGGACAAGGATCAGCTTCACTTTGGAAGCTTTTATCCCTCTATCCAGTGGGTTTGGATCATGTGATATATAATTTTTTTTGTCTCTTATGCAATTTTCACATTTGGGTCAGTGCATGAGGATTTTTACATGAAAACCCCCTGTGGTTGGTTTGTAGATTGTGAATTTCTGAAAAAAACTATCCAGATACTTTCAAAATTTCAATTTCTGCCTGTAATACATTTTTATTAAAAGATACCAATTTTTGAAGTGAACTATTGTCAATGAAAATCCTCAGTGGCCAGAGGTAAAATTTTGCTTTGTTTCCCTGTGATGCTGAAGAGKTCATATACAAAATTCCAGGTTGTGCAGAGAGATTCCAGAAATGCAGAAAACAAATCTTGAGGAAAATATTATGGTTTTGTTATTATTATTTGTATTATAATTTTTTTCAGGCAATGGCCTTCCAGTTTATTAAAGAAAAACTGACTTGGATATGAATGAATATTTTCTGTACTGCAGTTCATCCCAAAGACATTCCTTAAGGATTTCAGTCTCCTGAGTATAAACCAGTCCTGAAGGTTCCTTAGTAAACCAGCATTAATTAGAAAATGAAACTGATTGAGTGTTGCTGTTGTGAGWGCACAGAAGGCAGATTTTTGTTTGGAAATTAATAAATGACTTCCACAAACAAACAAAACAGAAATGACTTTACAGATTAAAGATTGTCCCATTTTTTTGGAGCCACATTTAAAGGTTTTCTGTCTTTAATATCTCAATTAAATGGATAAAAATAGGAAAACAGTAAGTGGTTTGCAGACCTTGGAAATGACCCTTCAATACCTGCATTTGGCAGAGAGTGAGTTTGGGCAGASATCCCCAGCCATTCCCAGGTGTGGTTTCCCCACAGTGAACTCCTTGGGGCCTTGAGTTCTGATTCACAGAGTGGATGTTTACACCTATTTTCATTTCTTTCATCCAGGAGCTGAGAGAAATCCATAACAAACAGCAGCTGCAGAAGCAGAAGAGCTTGGAAGCCGAGAGGTTGAAACAGAAGGAGCAAGAGAGGAAGACAGTGGAGCTGGAAAAGCAAAAAGAAGCTCAGAGGTACCAAACTGCTTTAACTGAGCCCATTCTGTGACACCTTCCCKGGCACTTCTTGAAAAATATTCCTGCTYCAGACTTCCAGGGTCTTCTAGGGCCACGCTTAATGCTTGGAAATGATTGGTTGGATAGCAGGAGGAATTTSCCCRTGGAAAGGGTRCTCAGGCCTTGGCAGRRGCTGCCCAGGGAGCTTTGGAGTCCCCATCCCTGGAGGTGTCCCAGGAAGGGCTGGAGGTGGCACTGAGTGCTCTGRGCTGGGGACAAGGTGGGCATCGGGCACAGCTGGGACTCCATGGGCTGGGAGGGCTTTTCCASCCTCAGGGATTTTGGGATTCCATGAATTAATTTTTTTTTCTCACAGCATTTTTGGTCAGGAATTCATGTTGTCCTTGGACAAAGTCTGTTCTTTGTAGCATACCAGGTGTGTGATGAGCAGCTGGTTCTCAGGATTTGTCCCTAATTCTGAAGAAATTCCTGGGATGGAATAGGCCATGGAACAACTGGAACACACTGGGCATGCTTTAGATCTTCAGTTATCTTTACTGGGCCAAATTGTTTCTAGCAGAGAATATTTGTTCATTTCTTGTGGTCTTGTCCCCTCTTGAAGGGGAAGGATTTGCAAATTCTGGTGGYTGGGAATGCGAAATATTTCAAATAATTCTCTGGAGTGCTGCGTKCAACTTGCAAATACTTGTCCTTGTCCCTGTGGGTAAAGATGGGCCACATGCTTTAATTCCTGCTTTTTCCTTTCTGATTTGGCTATTTGGAGTATTACCCAAGGATGTTTGTGTCTTTGGGTTGGAATGAGATGATCTTTAAGGTCCCTTCCAACCCAAACCATTACATGAATCCCCGTTTTTTGGKAATCATTGTGTCACGAGGTGCTGGGGATTGCTTGATAACTCACCAAAATAAAATCAGGGCATGGAAAAGCCTAAAGAGGACACTTGGTCCTGAAGATCACCAAAAGCTTTGGTGGGTTTGGTTTGAGTGGCTCTAAACCCCCCAACTGTCCCACAGGCGGATCCAGGAACGGGACAAACCACGGCTGGATCGGGGACAGCAGGACGAGGAACCGCAGTGGCAAAAAAAAATCCAGGAAGATGACAAGCAAAAAAGGGAAGAAGTGCCCAAGAAGAAGGAGGGCGAGGAGAAGGGCAAACAGGAGATGCAGGAGAAGCTCAGTAAAATCTTCCAGCCCCACCAGGAGCCCCACAAGCCCGGCCAGGCTCCGTGGTCCAATGCAGGTAGGGGCCGGCAGCAGGGAATGCTCTGGGACAGCTCAGCTCTCTCTTCTCTGCCCATTTCACACAAAACAGGGGGTGTCCCAGGTTGGATTGTGAGTCTTAAAGTAAATCAGGCATGGATTGAGCTCTAGACTCCAAAAATGGTTTTTAGGCATYGCTGTTCTTCCCAAAAGGCTGCTGTTTGGCAGAGGGGAGAGCCCCTTCCAGCTGAGACTCCGGGGCCAAGGGAAGAAGGAGCTGGAAGGGGCTGGATGCAAGATGTCCAAAATGATTCCTGAGTTTTTATTTTGGTGTGGGATGCATGCCTTGGGACGTTACAAAGTAGGAACAGTATGTTGTTTTGTCACCCTTTTCCCTTTCCTGCCTTCCTTTGTTCACTGGACAAATGACCTGAAATCTTAAGATTTAATCCCCCTTTTCTGCTCTCCACAGAGTCACTTCCARCTGAGAGCCTTTTCTGTACGTTATATCCTGATTTTTGCATGTGTTGGGAATTCTGCTCCSTCTTAAGTGGCTTTGGATACCCATGAGAGTTGTTTGGGAATGTAATACTGGTGGAAATATTCATCCAAAGAATTGTACCACTTTTATATCTAAATCCTGCTCAGAGAAGCTGTGGAATCCCAGTTCCTGGCAGTGTCCCAGGCCAGGTTGGACAGGGCTTGGAGCAGCCTGGGACAGTGGGAGGTGTCCCCATGGCAGGGCAGGTATGGGCTTTAAGGTCTCTCCCAACCCAAACCTTTCTGGGGTTCTGTGATTTTCCCTGCTGTTTAGGGGAGAAAATAATAAGATTTTTTTTATTTAAATAATTCATTTTCCCATTCCCCCTTGTGTAAAAAGGGGACGAAGTATTTACTGCAGACCCTGCCAGGTTTGATGATTCTTGTCTCCACTTTCACCCCGTTTTTCACTGTTGAAAAATAAGGTGGTTTGATTTCTTTTCTCTGTATCTGTGTGTTTGTTTCCTTTGCTCAGAAAAAGCTCCTCTAACCATTTCTGCTCAGGAGGATGTAAAAATAGTGTATTATAGAGCTCTGTATCCTTTTGAATCCAGAAGCCACGATGAGATCACCATCCAGCCTGGAGACATCGTCATGGTAAGCAGGGATTGAGAAAATTACTGCAGCTTCTGCCATTTGTGATTTCAATTTTATATGGCGAGGACGGAAACTTTAAATCCTAAATGTTTGGTTGCAAGCATGTTGATACAGAATAATTCCCAGAATATTAATTTTTCAGGGATAGGGTCAGTGTGGTGTGTCAAACTCTGAAGCAGTATTTGCTTTCATCTSTCTAAGTTACAGTTCTGGTGTTAATGGCTGCAGGGATTAAGGATATTAAAGTTAATTAATCATTAATATGTTCTTAACATTCAGAATGAAGATTCCTGGGAGAATTCTTAAATATTGTTCACSGGGGGAAGTTTATTCCCAGCAGTGAATTGACCCAACAAAATTGATTTTGAGAGCTTTTACATTTTAGCTCAGTTTAGTAACAGTGGATTTGGGAAAAAATACACTTTGCAGATTCCCCTAAATTGTAATGATTAATATTTTAAAAAGCTGTTTCTGGGAAAGTGAACCTTTTGGGATTGGTTTGGGTTTTTATTCTTTGGGTCTTTGTGACACTTAAATTTGATTGTGGAAAATCCAAAGTGAATCCTGGCCTGGGGTCCCTGCTGAGGACTCTGAGTAAGGATACAACAGGTTGTAAAGCTGCAGTAGGAAACGGTGTTGGGCAGGCAGCTGGGAAAGAGGGRAGGAGACATGGGGAGTGCTGGGAAATGCTGGGATGCTTTGTTTTCCTGGGAAATAGGGGCTGGCCTGGGCTTGAAGGTCATCATCCGTGAGCAAGTGATCACTCATTCATAGACTTACAGGAGAAAGAACAATTTTCCACTAAATACATTATTTTAAAGAGCACTGAAATAATTTTTAAATAGAGATTTGCAGAAAAAAAACATTTTCCCCCAAAACATGATTCTAGGAAGCATTTCACACATTTTTTAAAAGAGATTTACAGGGAAAATAACATTTTTCCCCCAAAGTGTGTTATTCTAAGGAGCTCTACTTGTATTTAAACAGAGATTTGCGGGGAAAATAACATTTACCCCCAAAATATGTAACTCTAAGGAGCATTGCGCATATATGAAAAGAGATTTGCAGGGAAAATATAATTTTTCCCAAAATATGCAATTCTAAAGACCACTGAAATAATTTTTAAAGAGAGACTTGCAGGGAAATGAGATTTTCCCCTGAACTATATGATTCTAAGGAGCACTTCACGTATTTCAAATAGAGACTTTGAGACCCTCTGGGTCTTTCTGTACATTGCTTTTGGACTTGATTTTAACCTACTCTACCCTAGAAGGATAATTCCTCTCTGTTGTCTTTATTGAAGTTACTTTTGACCATAATGACTGATTCTTGGAGAAATATTGAAAAAAAATCAATATTCTGATTGCCCCCAATCATTTTACTTTTGACCATAATGACCCTGATTCCTGGAGGAATATTGAAGTTACTTTTGACTATAATGGTCCTGATTCCTGGGGGAATATTGAAGTTTTGACCATAATGTCCCTGACTGTCCCTCCTGGCCTCAGGAATGGTTTAGATGCTCTGCTCTAGGCAGCTGCTGGCACTCAGTGCTGACTGTGTAACTGTGCCTTGCTTTGCATCCCTGCTTCCCTCTGGAGGTTAAAAGGGAATGGGTAAGTGCTGCCTGGAGCCTCTGCCATGGCTCCATTTCCATCACCACGGTTTGTTCCTGTGCAGTTCCTGGGGTTTGAGCCCTCCTAGGGGCAAACTAACAAACCCMAGCTCGTTATCAAAAGTAATTCAACCCCCCTGCACCGAGGTTTACTTTTGATGCTCCCTTTGGCTCCTCCCTCAGCCCTGCCGTGTTTGTCCTGTGGTTCCAAAGGTCCCAGTGGATGCCTTTCCTTGGAAAAAAACTATTTGTGAGCTCAGTGTTAAGGTGAGGCTAACTGGTGACAGCAGTGCAGCTGCAGTGGTGCTGAACTGTGCTGGGAGCTTCCTGTGCCACCAGCTCAGTGTGCCAGTGCCACCAGCTGGGTGTTCCTGTGCCACCAGATCAGTATTCCTGTGCCCCCAGCTCGGTGTTCCTGTGCCACCAGCTCGGTGTTCCTGTGCCCCCAGCACAGTGTTCCTTGGAATGACTGTCCTGGCACAAATGGAGCACTTTCACCTGGAACCCAAAGTCTGGCCCATTCTTGACCTAGGGCAGGTCCTGTCATGCAGTAGGGCAGGAGATCCACCCAGACCACAGTGCTGGATCCCAATCCTGGGCTGGGATCCTGGGTTGGGAGCAGGCCGAGATCCTGGATGGGATCCTGGGCTGGATCCTAATCCTAGATGGGATCCTGGATGGGATCCTGGATTGGATCAGGCTGGGATCCAGGGCTAGATCCTAATCCTGGGCTGGATCCTGACTGGAGTCCTGGGCTGGGATCCCAGGCTGGGATTCTGGATGGGATCCTGGATGGGATCCTGAGTGGGATCCRGGCTGGGATCCTGGCTGATATCCTGACTGGGATCCAGGCTGGTATCGGGACTGCAGAGCTCATTCTGTCACAAGGAGCTGGGGCTTTARCAGAGTTTGGGAATGACCTTTCCCAGATTATAAACATTTCATGCTGAGGGGAATCAGGGAGGAGGGTGGGGATTATTCAGGAAGGAAAAGGATTTGCCAGTCTGGGGAGGGCTTTGCTCTGCCTGACTCCTGGCAAAAGCCTGTGGCACCACTGGATCTCTTGCCATTACAGAATTATTMTTTTTTTTTAATTCTCCCACTTTTAAATTATCTTATTCCTTCAGTGTACTTTAAATTTCTTCAACTGTAAGTTTAGATTGATTTAATCATGGCTAAAACTCAACCAAGCTTTAGCGTGGGAACAGATATTCTTCCCTGAAAAATCTGCAACAAATTCTAATGACAGTTTCTCATCAGCTTTCCTAGTTTTTGGTTGTTGGAGTTGGAATGAATCTTCTTTATGCGATCCACAGAACTAAGGAGTTGTCAGCTGTGGCTCTAAAGCACAGTTGAATAAACAAAAAATTACCTCCCACACACTGTAATTCACTATTCAGGTGTACCTCTAAAACCTGGATTGTATTTCAGAAAAAAATAATCTGGGATTGTTGTTGGGACTTGTGGATGGGTGGGTGTAAAAATATAGGGAAATTGGAACAAATTAACTTTAAAAAGTTTCAAAGCAATCTATTTAAAATTCCAGTACTGCACTGCAAAACCAGATGCAGTGGTTTTTAGAAAGAAGAAACCAGAGCTGATCTGAATTACAAAGTTTAAATTATCCTTTAAAGTGTCTTTTCATGAGCGTACATAGAGAACTTAATTGGGTTGAATAAGCAGAAATCTGAGTATCCTCATAGGCAATTTAAGAATTATTGTAGCTTAAAACCCTCTCCAGAAGAGACACTAATGGGATGGCTCTAAAACCCTTTGGTTGGGATTTTTTTTCCTTTTGCCTGAAAGATCCCAGTRGTTTCTGTGTGCCTGTGGTTCACCTCGAAGATGCTCTTTTTCCAGCATCTCCACAAGCCCAGTTTGCCTTTTCAGTGCTGTTTGTTTCCTTTGTGTTTGTCCTTGCAGTTCCTCCCCAGTGAGCAGCTGGGTGACCCCGGGCCGTGTTTGCCCCGTGTTTGGATTCTTGGGTGCTGTCATCCATTTCCCCCAGATCCCCCTCAGCYATGCCCTTCCCTCTCCCATCCTGCTGCAGTTGAAATTCTGCTCTGCACTGCTGAGAAACCTCCCCGTGGAACTGTCATGCACAAAGTGCCTTCATTGTTGGGATTGTCCTGGGCTGGCAGGGACTGAGAGAGGAGGGCCCAGAAAATGCAGCGATGATGGAGGGGTTTGCACCAAAACGGGGTGGATGGAGATTGCAGGGGGAGAAAGAGCCAGCAAATGGCCTGAAGCAAAGGTACTGCCAGCAGCTCCTCTGAGGAGTGCAGGGACAGGGATCCATCCACGGCCCAGGCTGAGCCCAGCGTGGGCAGCAGGGAAGGGATTGGGATTGTGCCTCTGTGCCCCATTGCTCAGCTGGATTTTGGGGTGATCTCRTTGGGCCCTTGCAGGGCCTGAATGAGCCCACAGGAACCACGGAGAGAGACAATTTCCAGGGGCTGCAGGGACAGGGACCAGGGAATGGCTTCCCAGTGCCAGAGGGCAGGGCCAGATGGGATATTGGGCCGGAATTGTTCCCTGGGAGGGTGGGCAGGCCCTGGCACAGGGTGCCCAGAGAAGCTGTGGCTGCCCCTGGATCCCTYTGAGTGCCCAAGGCCAGGCTGGACATTGGGGCTGGGAGCAGCCTGGGACAGTGGGAGGTGTCCCTGCCATGGCAGGGGTGGCACTGTATGAGCTTTGAGGTCCCTTCCAACCCCAGCTATTCCATGATTTTAGCTTGGGAGAAATAGAAAAGAAAATAACAATTGTCAAGCTCTCTTGCATTTCARAAAGTTAATTACTATAGAGGAGATGGGTTGTTTTCAACAAAATTTACATTTGCAGGATGTGATTCTTAACTCTCCAACTTCCTGTGCCTGCAGGTGGAYGAAAGCCAGACTGGAGAGCCAGGGTGGCTTGGTGGAGAGCTGAAAGGGAAAACTGGATGGTTCCCTGCAAACTACGCCGAGAAAATTCCCGACAGTGAAGTTCCAGCCTCTGCCAAGCCAGCAGCCGAGCCCTCTGCTGCTCCCAAAGTGTCCGTGCAGGAAACCTCCGCCCCCCTGGGAGCCCCTGCCCCTCCAGAGGGCCCTGCACCCACCAACAACTGGGCAGACTTCAGCTCCACGTAGGTTTGGGTGCTGCGCAGCAGGCCGAGGGGGGAGTCCTTGGGAGCAGACAGTGAGCACAGGAGCCAGAGGGCAGAGTGAAAATCCCTTCAAAGGGAAAGGTTTTGTGTAGGAATCAGTTGGAATTGCATCTTGTGGAACTTGAGGCTGCTCCCATCACACCTGCCTGGGCACAGCAGGGACAGGAGACATCCCTGAGTGGGGATGTGGGCATGGTGGGAATCCCAAGGTGTTCACTTCTCTTGGAATCACAGAATCCCACTGTCCCAGGCTGCTCCCAGCCTCAAATGTCCAGCCTGGCCTTGGACACTGCTAGGGATCCAGGGGCAGCCACAGCTTCTCTGGGACAGTGGGAAGTGTCCCTGCCATAGCAGGGGTGGCACTGGATGGGCTGTAACGTTCTGGGATTCCAGTCTAAAGAAAGGAATGTGAGAGGTCGGTGACATGCAGGCTGGAAGATTTCTAACCAGTTTTGGAACAATTATTAATTATTTTATTTTCCCTTGTGTGTAGTGCAGCCCTCACTGCTTGAACTTCTGTTTGCTGGGACACAGCTAAGAAATGAAGTAAAAACCTGCCCTTCAGTGGCAAGGACAAGCAGCTGCATTCGCGGGCTGCATTTGAGGATAAAGTTGTGTTTAACTAGTGTTTGATTGCTCTGCTGCCCCTGGAGTGATGCCACTCATGGATCCTCATTGAAATTACTGTAGAATGTAGAAAGTTTTGTTCTGCATGAATTTCTTCTTCAGCTGCAGACAGTAGGAATTACATAATACTTTTCTTTCCTTTTTTTTTTTTCCCAGTTGGCCAACAAACAGCAGTGAGAAACCAGAGAGCGATAACTGGGATGCCTGGGCAGCTCAGCCATCCCTGACTGTGCCCAGCGCGGGGCAGCTCCGGCAGCGYTCGGCCTTCACTCCTGCCACTGTCACAGGCTCATCTCCCTCCCCCGTCCTGGGCCAGGTGAGCTCCTGGGCTCCCCCCGAGCTTATGAGCCAGCACAGAGGCTTGGAGAGCAAAGTGTGAGCCTTACCTGAGATGGGGGAGCTCTTCTGGGAGGGGGAGAGGGAGGGTCCCACCTTGCAGAGCTGCTCCTTTCCTCCTGCTTGGAGGAAAGGCTGGGAGAGCTGGGATTGTTCAGCCTGGAGAGGAGAAGCTTTGGGCTGAGCTCATTGTGGCCTTGCAGGGCCTGAAGGAGCCCACAGGAACCATAGAGAGAGACAATTTGCAAGGGCTGCAGGGACAGGAGCCAGGGAATGGCTTCCCAGTGCCAGAGGGCAGGGCCAGATGGGATATTGGGCAGGAATTGTTCCCTGGGAGGGTGGGCAGGCCCTGGCACAGGGTGCCCAGAGAAGCTGTGGCTGCCCTTTGAGTGCCCAAGGCCAGGCTGGACATTGGGGCTGGGAGCAGCCTGGGACAGTGGGAGGTGTCCCTCCCATAGCAGGGGTGGCTCTGGGTGGGCTTTAAGATCCCACCAACCAAGGCCATTCTGCAGATCTGCATTCCATTGGCAACATCTGGAACAGGATTTAACATGAAGCGGTTTCTGTTTTGCAGTTCTGGGATGGTTTTTTTAGATTTTGCTGGTMCAGTTTTGGGTCAATTCCTTGGGGCTTCCTTGACTCCCTCAATCACCTTCCGTACCCAGTGGATTATGTGGTGAAGTRGAACAGCAGTGGCAGAGCTTCACAGCTGAATTCTGTCCAACAGGCTCTTCCATTTCCTCAGTGGAACAATAAACTGTTCTTGGGTACTCATGTTCTGGAAAGTTCTAGATATCTACCTCAGAGCAAAAAGAAATTGGAATGTTCCATGAATAACATGCAGCAAAGCATAATTTTCTGTAAAATGGACTTTTAAGTGTTTTCAGAGCAGCTTAATGTGAGTTTAGTACATGTATATCTTAATTGTAAGAGTAATTAATTTAATCTTGATGATGCGTTAACAGACAGAAATGCAGGAGGGCTGTAAACATTTCTGGAATTACTTTGCAAGTTTAATTGATGCTTTGGTTGAGAGTCTGTATTTGTTGCTGTCTAAGCAGCCTAAGGATGTAATTCCTGAAGCAGCTTTCCTGATGAAAGGGGAGCATGACTGACTCTTCTCTGTGCCTTTTTTAAAGGGTGAAAAAGTRGAAGGGCTTCAAGCCCAGGCTCTGTATCCTTGGAGAGCAAAGAAAGACAACCACCTGAACTTCAACAAGAACGATGTCATCACGGTGCTGGAGCAGCAGGACATGTGGTGGTTTGGGGAGGTGCAGGGCCAGAAGGGCTGGTTTCCCAAATCCTACGTGAAGCTCATTTCAGGCCCCATTAGGAAGTCCACAAGGTATTGTGTGTGCTTTTCCTGTCCTTTACTTCTGTACTGGGATGGATGAGGAAATAGGAAGGGATTCACACTTGAATTTTAAAGTTCAGCCCTGTAAAAGTGCCCTTTTTTATTATCTGGAGGGTTTTGACTTCCAACCCTGAATTTCTGTGTCAGCAATAAAAAAACTGACCTCAGTTCTCCTTGGGTCTGGGCTCCCCAATAAAAGATTAATTAACCTTCTTAATTTTATGTGGCTTGCAACTGAAAAATGAGTGTATTGGATTTGATGAAGTGGAGCTGTGTAAGTCAGATCTTCTCTCTGCCCAAAATTAAAAAAATATTCCTCAAATCTAAATCACTTCTCATTATTCTTGGAGGATTAAACATTTAAAATCTCATTCTGTGTCATGTGAAGGCAACATGAACAGTAGGGATACAAATGAGAATGATATTAGATAATTTTTTTTTATCTGAGGAAAAAGAGGAGATGCAGAAAATTCTKTATTTAAGGCAGTTGCTTAAATGTAACCATGACAGGCCACTGGACATAAAAGCTTTATTTTSCACATTTACTGTCTCTCCTTTTAAAACACAGGGAGTTCTTCTGGTGCATGTGCATTTTTGAGTTTGAAATATAAGAATAATTTTTCTGAAGAGATTTAATTTCTTACATAACCATTATTTTCTTCTAAAGCATGGATTCTGGTTCCTCAGAAAGTCCTGCTAGTCTGAAAAGAGTAGCATCCCCAGCAGCCAAGGCAACGATGTCAGGGGAAGGTGAGTCCTGGATAGCCCTGGGAGCATCTTACTCTGGCATTAAACACAAGAATTCTGCCAGAATCAACAATCAGACTTTGGTGTTCAGGTGGTGTTAAAATCCGAGTTCAAACCAATTCACTTCTGGAATAATTTAGAATTATTATTATTATTATTATTGTCACAATTTATATATGTTGTGTGTATAGAAGGACTAATTTCACATATCAGAAAAGACACAATAATATCTTTTGTACTTTTTTCAACATTTGAAATGTTTTACCAGTATTTTGATAACAATTTCTGATCTGGAATGGGTTTTTACAGAGTTTAATAAGCACATCTGTCCWTGTCTTCATCATGTCAGGATAAATGTCTCAATGTCCCCCAAAGCTCATTCCCAATGTTTCATTAAAGCTCTTAATTAAGGCAGGGCAGTCATTTATAGACTATTGSGATCCTTATGGTCAGCTCCTTTTTAAAACTGGAGCCTGGGGCACAGACACAGAATTACCAGTCGTTTTCAGGCCTCTGAAAGCTTTTAAAAAAGGAATTCCTGGCTGTTGCCACCCTTCTGCTGGAGGGGAACATCCCCCCGTGAGCTGCTTTAACTCTTAATCCACTCCAGAGCAGAGTCAGCTAAAGGTTAATTAAATCACAGCGGAGGAAATCAATTAATCTAAATATAACTTCCAGGTGAACATTTGTGTATCATCCCTGCAGCACACCTGACATTTATAACTGCAGTTCTAGGGGCAGTTTTAGGTACATTTACATTTAATTTACTTCTGCCATGAGCACTACAGGAAATAAAAGGAGGGGACAGCAAAGAAAAGGGAGATAATCAATTATTTCAAAGTACAGCTGCTCTTGCTCAGTAAATATTCCATAGAATCCCAGGTTGGTTTGGGATGGAAGGGACCTTAAAGATCACCTTGGTCTGGTTTTCCTTCTGTTTGAGGGAAAGAACTTGGGGACATGCAGAGTCTTGTCACAGGTGGGATATTTCAGGTGTTACGTTGTGTTGAAAAGGAGCACAGCTTTTGTTTAAACACTTCAAAACAACTGTGTTTGTGAGAAATAATCAAGCAGGGGTTTAACACCTGGTGAGAGGATTTAAGAAGAGCTCAAGTGTAGAGGGTGATTTTGAAGCTATGTGGACTTTCCTTCCCAAACTGACAATTCTAGTCGTCAGCACAAACCAGAAACCACTGGCAAACATGGCTAATATAGAAATGAATGATTTCTATACATTTAATTGTAATAGCAAATTCTATACAAACCCCCCTGAGGCAGCCTTTTGATCGATCCTATTTGACAGATACAATTGCATGCATTAAATATTGAGATTTATGATTAATAAATAATCAATTTGTTTTCTGTCATTCTGTGAATAGATTCCATGACATTCATTAGGTTTTGCAAGGGATCCTTGGGGATTCCTCAGGAGTTTTCCCATGTCCTGTGTGTATTTCCCTTTTCCAGAGTACATTGCCATGTACACCTACGAGAGCTCGGAGCAGGGGGACCTCACTTTCCAACAAGGTGACCTGATCCTGGTGACAAAGAAAGATGGTGACTGGTGGACGGGCACGCTGGGTGATAAATCAGGAGTTTTCCCATCTAATTATGTGAGACTCAAAGATTCTGAGGTAGAGAAATGTTTTCTTTGGGGTTGTAGTGGTAGCTGCAAGGCAGGGCTTCGTAAGGGAAATAAGCAGTTGTACTGACTGAGAGAACAATGACAATTAACAAAAATAATGGTTGCATTTTACCGTGTAGCATCATCAATAACTTTGGGGATCATAGATTAAAATAATGCCTACATTAATAGGCACCATGGCAGTTTTGTAGACACTGATCAGAGCTGCCATAACTGTTTTATTGCCCTGGTAAGTTTGTAATGACTGAGCTGAGCTCTTTATTTAAAGCTGCCAGTATTTAAAAAAAAAAACCAAAAATCTAGAGAGTAACATTTCACTCTAAGGTGTTTTTTTCTGTATTGACATTTTCTTGCAGTCAAGGAGAACAAATTTTACATAAAACAGAAAACTTTACTACCTACTGTGTTTGATAGTTTTTGACTGAAAAATAGAGGTTTTGTTTCATCTCTTCTTATCCTGAAATAATTCCATAGATCGCATCATTTTTTTCCCCCTTTTTTTTATTTCTTTCTTTTTAGACATTCTAAAGAGAGATATTGTCTCATTTATATTGTTTGAAAGGATAATTTATCTACTAGTAGGAATTAGCTTAGAGTCAGAGTTGGGTACAGTACTGATCTCTTGATGAGAAGGATTCTGGTTTATCTTTCTGGAGTAATGGGGKGTTAAAGGTAAATAAATAATAATTGCTGGATTTTTGATTTTTGGGAGTCTGGGTGGTAAAGCTTTTTGCACAGGAATTCAGTGAGAGACTGCAACACAGAGCCTGGGCAGAGTCACTCCTTCAAGCCATTTCTGCTGCTGGAGAAGCCAAAGGATAAAACCTGCAGTGAAATCTACAGCTGTAGGAAACCTTTCAGGAGGAAGTTTTTGGAGTGTCGGGAAATCCCAACATCCTCTGGGACAGTATTAAAAACCTGGGGTAGTGATGTTCAGTATTGCAGTCCTTGGCAGAGATGGCATTGGGACACTGTTGGTACATCTTTGTGGGGAGCTCAGGTGTTCAATTCCCAGAGAGCTCAGTTTGGTGGTTGTTCTCAGCCTTCTGGGGCTGCACCAACTCACTGCAGTTCACCCAAAAGTGCTCCAAGTGCCCTTTTTGCTGGTGGAAGTCCCACCTTCAGCTGAAATCTTGATGAGAGAGGGAGGAAAAAGCACAGAGCTGGTGGAGCCCTTGCTCCCTGTTTTCATCCCGGGGTTCCTGTGCCTGCAGGATCTGGCTCCAAGCGGGCCATCGGGGTTTTGCTCTCCAGCCCATGTCCAGAGCCAGTTTTTGCAGAGGATTTCACAGTCCTGCCTGTCTGGTCACTCAGATGTGCTGCTGTGCTTGGACAGCTGCCTGGGGTGGGAAATGTTCTGAAAATGGAAATAATTTGATGTGTTCTGTACTGTTGACAGGCCCAGAAAAAGAAAAACAGAGGTGATCTTTCAGCAGCAAGGGCAGTGTGTAGAAATGACTCAAAATCTGAATGGTTTCTACAGCAGAAGAATTTTTTTAATTTGTTCTTCTGTACCCAGGCTGTGCCCATTCACCTCAGGCTGCTAAAATAAACCATTCCCTGTTCCTTCATGCTTCAGCTTATTAAAAAAGTGTGAAAGTCTTTGTTCTTAAAAGAAACAATGATAGCAGTCCATTCTCAGGGTTCTCTTTAGGGGGAGGTGGATGGATACAGGGTTTTATTCTGGGCACTGGTGATCGTTCCCTCTGTGGGGATGGAGCTCATGAGGGGCTTGGAAATACAACAATTCCAACTCCTCTGGGATGAAATCTTGCATAGAGTTCAGAAAATAATCCCTGAATGGATCAGGTTGTGAAGGGTCCTGCTGAACAGCACAATTGGCCAGTCCTTGCTGGGGTTTACTGCAGTGACACGGCAAGTTCTGCTCTGCTGGTTCAGGAAAATTCCTCACATGTCACCAGATCCCCTCCGAGGTTTGGTGACAGTCTGAGGTGTGCAGGAGCAGAACAGGGTCTGTCTTCGCTGCTGTCTTTCCTCTCTGCAGAAGGAGTAAGAACTGCTTCTCCATCTCCTGAATGGGTCAGAAATTGGGGCMATCCTAAATGCATTATATATGAATTTAGTCCTTTATTGAAGTTCTGTAGGACTTCTCCATGTGTTTCTTCTGCTTTTTCACTGAGGACTCAGAATCCTCAAATACAATTCACACTCAGTGTGGTCAAGGTGGTTTTGAAGCTTCTGGTTGAAAGAAGTCTCACCTCACTTTCTGAGGTGACTGTCCCAGCCTGTTTGACCTGTCCGTGTGCTCATCCAGCAGCGTGGATGCTGAGCAAGAGATGCTTGGGAGGAGGGTTTTTGTTGAAGGTCCAGTCACTGCTCTTTACTGAGGAGGGCAGGGGGAGTTCCTGTGCCAGAAACACTTCCCAGAGCAGAAGGAATTCTGCCATCAGCCTGTCAGTCCTGTGGTTCCTCCCCATTTCACCTCCTACAGTGGGATTTGCAGCTGGTCCCTGTGTGGGGCTTTCCTGGGTCACTGCTCTGTGAATGCAGCTCCCAGGGGTGCAGAGAACTGAGGAGAACCCAAGGAATGCAGGGAGGAGAGGAAGATTTGCTGCTCTTGTGGAGTGGAGCCGTAATAATCTGTCAGGGACAGGAAAGGAGCTCTGAAACACCAGGAAAAGTTTAAGATGCATCTCGTAATCCATTTTTATAGGTACCCTCAAACACAGCACAGGGGTTTGAATGGCCCTCTTCTCTCAGCCACTAAACTATTGTTACTCCTCATTTTCATTTCTGCCAGAAGCCCCATGTTTTCAAAGCATCAGGTTGATAGGGAGAATATGGAGGTGGAAACTGCTCTTTTTCCATGGAGGAATTAGGATTCTGTGGAAACCTTCAGGTCATTTGATGTTGGATCCAAGTTGTAAAGAGGATGGTGAAGATGAGGAAGGTGAAGTTGAGGACATTTATGGTTCCCCAACATTTCTGGCCACAGCACAGTTTAGATTTAAGTTGCTGTTGCCACCTCAACCCTCTTCATTGCAGGACATAAAACTGGCAGTGGCCTGGGAGGAAACTGCAGTAATTATTTAGGAGGCAGAACTTGACTGATCTCAAGTTTTGCTGGATTTCTTGTGGCTCTTCAAAGGCTTTTCCTGCCAATCCCTTGGCCTGGATGCTGATGTTCATCCCTCACCTCACCCTGTCAGGGTGCAGGGATTTTTCAGGAATATTTGCAATCAGCCATTTTTAGAGCTGAAAACTTGTGGTGCTGTTTCAGTTCACCTTTACAGAATTCCCATTCTTTACATACACGGATTTATCATTCAAATGGGATTACACTGGTGTTTGCAGCCTATGACCGCAAATAATAAAATAAAAATAAAATATAAATAATAAATAAAATAAAATAGTAGAATAAAAATCTCCAGTTCTGCATTAACAAATCATACACTGCATGCTTGGTACTTATTTCCAGACATTTACTGCCATCTAAAATACTAATGATTTCTGTAAGAACTTAGTTTTCTGTGAGTTTTTGACTCCCATGCTTATTGAGGGTGTTGAGTGAAGCATTGTCAATAATTTTCACGTGCTGGAGAAAAAAATCTGAGTGCTAAACTTGCATCTTGTTTTCCATTTCAAGGCTCCAGGAGCAGCTGGAAAAACGGGAAGTTTAGGGAAGAAACCTGGTGAGTCAAACATTGTGACAGCACCTTCTCTCTGTTCTGAAGTGTTTAATTCAATGGCAAGAAAACCTTTTCCTTGAAAATAAATTATTTTTGGTCTTGGTCACCTTGGAGTAGTTTGCACTGATGAAAACTGTTATAAAATAACTGGAATAAATGTTAATAAATAACTGTAATAAAAGAATTAATCCTCTCTAATCATTCTATCACGTCCATCACTTAAGTACATGTAGCTAGAGAGTAAAAATCTGCTTGCTTAAAAATGAATGTGAACTTCCTGCTCGGCAGAGCAGTGGGAGCCATTCTCCCACTGTGTCCTGTTCCTCTATCCCTTTTCCCCAGCCCTGCTCCAGCTCAGCCCCTTTAGGCACTGGAAGAGGCTCTCAGGTCTATTCTCAGTAATTCAATACTTAAAACCCCCAGAATTTAAAAGCCCTTCAGGAAGTGAAGAATGGAACCCATTTCTGGGTTGTTTTATTTGAACCTTTCTTTTCTGAATGTTTTTCTCTCAACTTTCTGGTCTGTGAGCTGCAGGACCTGACAGTTACCAATGAGATTTGTATTGTACCTTATTGAGAGCACAGTCCCCAGTAAAGGTCTTTTATGCTGCTGGTAGGGGAAGAGGATGTCTGATACCCAAATCCTTGTAAACCACATTTTGGAGATAAAAATGAGACATTTCTTGTTATGAAGAGATGGAAAATATAAGATTTTTTCCTGTTCCATTGTGGTCTACTAAATACTGTAACTGTTGTGGGAACAAGGGAGGTTTTCTGATTTTCACAAATTCCAACCATTAATTTGTTTGTACATTTTGTCTCCTCTGTGGCTCTAGTGTAGAGGGATGAATGGGATTCTGTGGAAATCCTGCAAATTCAGGGAGCTTGCAGCCTTTCCCGCAGCAGAGCTGTGTTCCCTGCCCAACAAACGCCTGCCTTTGCCAGGACAGGCTCAGCTCCTGTTTCTTCTCTGCTTAAACCTTTCACTCTCCTACCAGCATCTGTTGTGTTTTACACAGAAATTCCTTCTTCTGGGTCTTGGGACAAGGGAGGGAGGGACAGGGCACAGGGAATGGCTTCCCAGTGCCAGAGGGCGGGGCCAGATGGGATATTGGGCAGGAATTGTTCCCTGGGAGGGTGGGCAG
>NW_026624731.1:30013-30541 GCF_030028575.1 Malurus melanocephalus | reverse complement strand
GGCCGAATCTTCTACGGCACCGAGGACCAGATCGTTGACAGATCCTGGAATTACGGCCAGGTCCGACCCAGAAATCCCAAAAACCAGCTGGGAACTGGGAGGGACTGGTTTATACTGGGAGGGACTGGGAGGGAACTGGAACAAACTCCCCATTCATTGTAATGGGTAGACCTGATGTCCCTAAGACCCTATTGCCGTTAATGGATAGACCTGGTGTCCCTAGAACCTCATTGTCTTCAATGGGTAGACCTGGTGTCTGTTAGACACTCATTGGTTTCAACGGGTAGACCTGGTGTCCCCAAATTTCCCCACTCACTACAACGGGTAGACTTGATGTCCCTATAGCCCCATCTCCTCAATGGGTAGACCTGGTGTCCCTAAATCCCCATTGCCCTCAATGGGTAGACCTGGTGTCCCTAAAATCCCCATTGACGTCAAAGGGTAAACCTGGTGTCCCTAAAGTTTCATTGCCTTAAATGGGTAGACCTGGTGTCCTTTAAAAGCCATTGCTTGCAGTGGGTAGACCTG
>NW_026624731.1:21876-29998 GCF_030028575.1 Malurus melanocephalus | reverse complement strand
GGGTAAACCTGGTGTCTCTGATTCTGAATTCTTTTTTTCAATAGGTGGACCTGGTGTATCTAACTCTCCATTGAGTTTAATGGGTAGACCTGGTGTCTCTGCTTCTTCTTTCATTTGAGTGGGTAGACCTGGTGTCTGTAACCCTCCATTGAGTTTAATTGGTAGACCTGGTGTCTCTGATTCTTCATTCATGTCAATGGGTAGACCTGGTGTCTGTAACCCTCCATTGAGTTCAATTGGTAGACCTGGTGTCTCTGATTCTTCATTCATTTCAATGGGTAGACCTGATGTCCCCAAGGCTTCCCAATCCTGATTTTTTTGGGATTTCTTTTTTTTTTGGAATTTTGGGGTCGTTCCTAAAATATTCCATCGGAAAAGACAAAAATTCAGGCAAAATCAGGGTAAAAATCAGGAAATTTTGGGTAAAATTCCGGCAAAATTGGGAATGTCAATGAAAATTGGGGAATTTTGGCCAAAATTGGGGCATTTTGGGACATTTTTAGTCAGATTTTTTTCAGGAATTTTTGGGAATTTTGGGAATTCTTGGGAATTTCATGATTCCACAAAAATTTGGGATCTCAAATTGAGCTAAAACCCAAAAAAAGGGCACCAAAATGAGCCACTTTGGTCAAATTTCACTCAAATTTTGCTGTTGTTTTGTCAAATTTTAACGGATTTTCGTCAAATTTTCACTGATTTTTTCCAAATTTTTTTTTGAAATTTCACAAATTTTGGGAATTTTGGGATTTAAAGATTCCACAAAAATTTGGAATATGAAATTGGGATAAAACCCCAAAAAACGGCACCAAATGGATCGAATTTGGTCAATTTTTACCGTTTTTCGGTCAAATTTTCACCGATTTTCGTCAAATTTTCACCGATTTTTTCCAAATTTTTTTTGGAATTTGCAGAATTTTGGGAATTTTCTCAAATTTATGTTTTTTTTTCCCCAGTTTGAGCCGGGGGTGCTGGACGCCTGCCTGTTCATCCTGGACCGCCGGGGGATGCCCCACAGCGCCCGCGGAGATCCCATCATGGTGTCGCGGGTGGTGTCAGCCATGGTGAGAAATTTGGGTGAAAATTCCTGGATTTTGGGAAAATTTGGGAATTTTTTAAAAAATTCGGGATTTTGGGGAGAAATCTGCAAAAAATTGGGAAAAAAATCTGCAGTTTTGAGGCATTTTGGGGGGATTTTGGGGAAAAAAAAGGGATTTTTTTTTTTTATTTTTGGGGAATTTTGGAGAAAATTTTTGGGAAAATTTGGGAATTTGGGGAAAATTGGGAAATTTGGGAAAAATTTTGGGAAAAACCTGGGATTTTATGGGGTTTTTACAGAGTTTTTGGGGAGGAAACTCAGGACAATTTTGATGGAAACTTTAGGTGACATTTTCTCTTTTTTTTCACCATTTTTTCACCGATTTTGGTCAGAATTTTTTAAAAATTTTGGGATTTTTTTTGGGATTCTTTGAAATTCCGTAATTTTATATTTTCACAGTATTTTGCTAAAATGTATGAATTTTGGGGTAGAACTGGAGCCATTTTTGGAAGGAATTTTTTACATTTTGGGATGATTTTTTTCACATTTTTGGCCGTATTTTCGCCATAATTTCGTCAATTTTCATCGGATTTTCACCGGAATTTCACCCAAATTTCCCATTTTTTCCCAAATTTCGTTTTTTCCAGGTGAATTCCCTGGACGACAGCGGGGTGCTGGTGGGGAACTGGACGGGCGATTACTCGCAGGGCACGAACCCCTCGGCCTGGGCGGGGTCTGTGGGGATCCTGCGGCGATTCCTGAGCTCCGGGGCGCCCGTCAGATACGGCCAGTGCTGGGTGTTCGCGGGGGTCGTCACCACTGGTTTGTACTGGGTTATACTGGGAGGTGTTTTGGGGACATTCTGGGAAAATTTGGCGAAAATTCGGTGAAATTTGGGTGAAAAACGGACAAAAAATGAGCAAAAAACGGTGAAAAAATGGGAAAAAATTGCTCTGGAAGTGAGAATTTGTTACTGGTTTATACTGGTTTATACTGGTTTGATACTGGTTTGTACTGGGTTATACTGGGAGGGGTCTGGGGGTCATCAGGGAAAAATTTGGTGAAAATTCGGTGAAATTTGGGCGAAATTTGGGTGAAAAACGGGCGAAAAATGAGCAAAAAATGGCAAAAAAATGACCAAAAATGGCTACAAAAGGGGATTTTTTATACTGGTTTATACTGGTTTGTTACTGGTTCATACTGGTTTGGACTGGTTTATACTGGGAGGCGTTTTGGGGACATTCTGGGAAAATTTGGTGAAAATTGGACGAAAAACGGACGAAAAATGAGCAAAAAACGACCAAAAAACGGTGAAAAAACGGGAAAAAATGGGAAGAAACAGATCTTGATAGGAGTTTTTGTTACTGGTTTATACTGGTTTATACTGGTTTGGAACTGGTTTGTACTGAGAGGAGTTTTGGGGACATTCTGGGAAAATTTGGCGAAAATTCGGTGAAAATTGGACGAAAAACGAGTGAAAAATGAGCAAAAAACGACCAAAAAACGATCAAAAATGGTTGTTTAAGGGGGTTTTTGTTACTGGTTTATACTGGTTTGGAACTGGTTTGCACTGGTTTATACTGGGAGGGGATTCAGGAAAAATTTGGTGAAAATTCGGTGAAAATTGGGCGAAAAACGGGGAAAAAATGAGCAAAAAATGGGCAAAAAATGATCAAAAATGGTTGCTTAAGGGGGTTTTTGTTACTGGTTTGTACTGGTTTTATACTGGTTTATACTGGTTTGGACTGGGAGAGACTGGGAAGGGTCTGGGGGTCATCAGGGAAAAATTTGGTGAAAATTTGGTGAAATTTGGGCGAAAAACGGACAAAAAATGAGCACAAAACGGTGAAAAAATGGGAAAAAATTGCTCTGAAAGTGAGAATTTATTACTGGTTTATACTGGTTTGTTACTGGTTTATACTGGGAAGGACTGGGAGGGACTGGGAGGGGTGTGAGGGTCATCAGGGAAAAATTTGGTGAAAATTCGGTGAAATTTGGGCAAAAAATGAGCGAAAAATGAGCGAAAAACGGGCAAAAAACGGTGAAAAAATGGGAAAAATTGGTTTTGAACTGGGAGTTTGTTACTGGTTTATACTGGTTTGGACTGGGTTATACTGGGAGGGGATTTGGGTGAAATTTGGTGAAAATTTGGTGAAATTTGGGAGAAAAATGGGCGAAAAATGGGCAAAAAACGGGAAAAAATGGATCTTAAAGGGGATTGTTTATACTGGTCCATACTGGTCCATACTGGTTTAAACTGGTTGAAATCCCCTCCAAAACCCCATTTTAAAGTGGTTTGTACTGGTTTTTACTGGTTTTCATGATTTTTTAGGGTTTTTTTCCCTTTTTTTTTTTCTCAAACTGGTCTATACTGGTCCATACTGGTTTATACTGGTTTTTACCATTCTTTTCTCGTTTTTTCCCATTTTTTTTGCTCCGTACTGGTTTATACTGGTTTATACTGGTCCATACTGGTCCATACTGGTCTATACTGGTTTATCCTGGTTTATACTGGTTGAAATCCATTCCAAAACCTCATTCCAAACTGGTTTTTACTGGTTTTTACCATTTTTTTCCCGTTTTTTTTGCCTCAAACTGGTCCATACTGGTCCATACTGGTTTAAACTGGTTGAAATCCCCTCCAAAACCTCATTTTAAGCTGTTTTTTACTGTTTTTTACTGGTTTTCATGATTTTTTAGGGCTTTTTTTCCTGTTTTTTTTCTCAAACTGGTCCATACTGGTCCATACTGGTCCATACTGGTTTATACTGGTCCATACTGGTTTATACTGGATTAAGTCCCCTCCAAAACCCCATTTTAAACTGGTTTTTATTGTTTTTTGCTGTTTTTTTACTGCTTTTTACCATTTTTTTGGCATTTTTTTCTGTTTTTTGTCTCAAACTGGTCTATACTGGTCCATACTGGTCCATACTGGTTTATACTGGTCTATACTGGTCCATACTGGTTTATACTGGTTTATACTGGTTTATACTGGTTGAAATCCATTCTTAAACTCCATTTTAAGTTGGTTTTTACTGGTTTTTATGATTTTTTAAGCGATTTTTTCCCTGTTTTTTTTCTCAAACTGGTCCATACTGGTCCATACTGGTCTATACTGGTCCATACTGGTCTATACTGGTCTATACTGGTTTTTTCCCCAGTCCTGCGCTGCCTGGGGCTCCCCACCCGCACGGTGACCAATTACAACTCCGCCCACGACACCGACACCTCGCTCACCACCGACATCTACCTGGACGAGAGCATGCGGCCGCTCGAGCGCCTCAACACCGACTCCGTCTGGTACTGGGACAAACTGGGACATACTGGGAGGGGCTGGGAAAAAAAACTGGGTGAAAATCGGGCGAAATTTGGGCGAAAAATGACTGAAAAACGGGCAAAAAATGGGGAAAAAATGTGGAAAAATGGGTTTAAGAGGGGATTTTGCTTACTGGTTTCATACTGGTTTATACTGGTTTATACTGGTTTATACTGGTTTATACTGGGAGGGGCTAGGAAAAAAACTTGGGTGAAAATCGGGTGAAATTTGGGCAAAAAACGGCCAAAAAATGGGGAAAAATGAGTGAAAAATGGGGAAAAAATGGGGAAAAAATGAATCTTAAAAGGGATTTTTGTTACTGGTTTATACTGGTTTATACTGGGAGGGACTGGGAAAAAAAACTGAGTGAAAATCGGGTGACATTTGGGTGAAAAATGGTGAAAAAACGATGAAAAACGAGCAAAAAAGGGAAAAATTATTGAAAATTGGGGATTTTTATACTGGTTTATACTGGTTTGAACTGGTTTATACTGGGCGGGACTGGGAGGGGATTTGGGTGAAAATTGGGGTGAAAAAGTGGAAAAAATGGGGAAAAATTGGGGGAAAATCCGTGTTTTTTACCGGTTTAAACTGTTTTTTCTGGTTTGTACTGGTTTGTACTGGTTTGTACTGGTTTATTCTGGTTTGTACTGGTTTATACTGGTTTGTACTGGTTTCCCAGGAATTTCCACGTGTGGAACGATTGCTGGATGAAGCGGCCGGACCTGCCCGAGGGCTACGATGGGTGGCAGGTGGTGGACGCCACCCCCCAGGAGACCAGCAGCGGTACTGGTTTATACTGGTTTATACTGGTTCATACTGGTTTTGACTGGTTTTGACTGGTTTTTACAATTTTTTACTTTTTTTACCCTTTTTTTACAGTTTTTTACTGGTTTTTACCAATTTTTACTGTTTTTTACCAATTTTTTACTGGTTTATAGTGGTTTGTTACTGGTTTATACTGGTTTACACTGGTTTATACTGGTTTTTACAGTTTTTTACTGTTTTTTACTGTTTTTTTACTGATTTTTACAATTTTGTACTGGTTTCTACTGGTTTTTACCAATTTTTTACTGGGCCATACTAGTTTATACTGGTTTTTACTGGGTTTTACCATTTCTTACTGGTTTATACTGGTCCATACAGTTTTTTACAGTTTTTTACCAAATTTTTTACTGTTTTTACTGCCTTATACTGGTTTTTACTGGTCCATACTGGTCCATAGTGGTTTATACTGGTTTTATACTGGTTTATACTGGTTTTTACCAATTTTTTACTGATTTTTACTGATTTTTACAGGTTTTTACTGGTTTTTACTGGTTTTACTGCCTGATACTGGTTTATACTGGTTCACACTGGTCCTTACTGGTTTATACTGGTTTATACTGTTTTTTTCCTGCTTTTTTTCTGTTTTTTAACCATTTTTTTACTGTTTTTTACTGGTTTTTATTGGTTTGTTCTGGTTTTACTGCCTTATACTGGTTTATACTGGTCCATACTGGTTTATACTGGTCCATACTGGTTCATACTGGTTCATACTGGTCCATACTGGTCCCCGCAGGGCTGTTCTGCTGCGGTCCATGCTCAGTGAAGGCGGTGAAGAACGGAGAGGTTTTCCTCAAGTACGACACGCCCTTCGTTTTCGCTGAGGTGGGCGGAGTTTGTTCATGCAAATCAGAGGGTGGGCGTGGCTTATTAATGCAAATTAAGGGTGGGCGGAGTCTGTCCATGCAAATCAGCGGGCGTGATCAAGGTGTCAGCCCCATTGACTTCAATGGGTAGACCTGATGTCCCTAA
Source organism: Malurus melanocephalus (assembly GCF_030028575.1). Classification (NCBI taxonomy): domain Eukaryota; kingdom Metazoa; phylum Chordata; class Aves; order Passeriformes; family Maluridae; genus Malurus; species Malurus melanocephalus. Next base: position 23,849 of record NW_026624731.1, on the reverse strand, counting down.
AAATCCTCATTGTCTCAAATGGGTAGACCTGGTGTCTCTAAAAATCCCAATTGCCATAAATGGGTAGACCTGTTGTCCCTAAAAATCCTCATTGACTTCAATGGGTAGACCTGATGTCCCTAAAAATCCTCATTGACTTCAATGGGTAGACCTGGTGTCCGACAGACCCCATTACTTCCAGCGGGTAGACCTGATGTCTTAAATCTCCCATTGTGTACAGTGGGTAGACCTGGTGCCTTTCAATCCCCATTAAGTTCAATTGGTAGACCTGATAGCCAAATTTCCCCATTACTGTCAACGGGTAGACCTGGTGTCCTGGTTTTCCCTATAGGTTTTAATGGGTAGATCTGGTGTCCTGACCTCTCCATTGCGTTTAATTGGTAGATTTGGTGTCCGAAAGTCCCCATCACTTTCAAAGGGTAGACCTGATGTCTTAAATTTCACATTTTGATCAATGGGTAGACCTGGTGTCCCAAATTCCTCATTACTTTCAACAGGTAGACCTGGTGACTTTCAATCCCAATTGCGTTCAACTGGTAGACCTGATTTCCCAAATGCCCCATTAGTTTCAATGGGTAGACCTGGTTTCCTAAATCCCCTATACCTTTTCAATGGGTAGACCTGGTGTCCCGATTTCCCATTGCTTTCCATGTGTAGACCTGGTGTCCCTTTAGCTTTCACCTAGCATTTAAAGCAAAGGGGGCGTGGTTTCTGTATGCTAATGAGGGGGCGTGTCCAGGTGAACAGCGACAAGGTGTACTGGCAGCGACAGGCACACAGCAGCTTTGCCGTGGTGCACGTGGAGGAAGGCACCATCGGCTGCCGGGTCCCTATATCCACATTGACTCTAACGGGTAGACCTGGTGTCCTGATCTCCCCATTGCTTTTAATTGGTAGACCTGGTGTCCAAGCTTCCCAATGACGTTCAACGGGTAGCCCTGATGTCCTGATTTAGTCGTTGCTTTCAATGGGTAGACCTGATACCCTAAATGTGCCATTGTGTACAATGGGTAGACCTGGTGTCTTTCAATCACCATTGAGTTCAATTGGTAGACGAGAKGTCCAAAATCCCCCTTTGCTTTCAATGGGTAGACCTGRTGTYYTGWTTTYCCCTTTACTTTCAATGGGTAGACCTGATGTCTTAAATCTCCCATTGCGTTCAATGGGTAGACCTGGTGTCCAAATTCTTCATTCCTTTCAATGGGTAGACCTGGTGTCTCTCAATTCCAATTGTGTTCAATTGGTAGACCTGATGTCCCAAATGCCTCATTATTCTCAATGGGTAGACCTGGCATCCCGATTTCCCCATACCTTTCAATGGGTAGACCTGGTATCCCAATTTCCCTGTTTTTTTCAATGGGTAGACCTGATGTCCCTTTAGCTTTTGCCCAGTGTTTACAGCAATGGGGGCGTGGTTTCTGTATGCTAATGAGGGGGCGTGTCCAGGTGAACAGCGACAAGGTGTACTGGCAGCGGCAGGCGCACGGCGGCTTCACCGTGGTGCACGTGGAGGAAGGCGCCATCGGCCGCAGGATCAGCACGCTGGCGGCGGGGTCAGCGGCCAGAGTGGACATCACTGACCAGTACAAACACCCCGAGGGTGAGGATGGACTGGGGGCACCCATGGGTGACAAGTGACATCACTGACCCCATGGATGACGTCATCACTGACCGCACTGACCCCATGAATGACGTCATCACTGACCCCACTGACCCCATGAATGATGTCATCACTGACCCCTTGACCCTTTGATCTGAAATCCCCAAATTTCACCCTAAAAACCCCCAAAATTTAACTCCAAAAATCCTCCAATTTAACCCTAAAATTTTAACCCTGAAATCCCCAAAATTTATCCCAAAAATCCCCAAAATTCAACGCAAAAATCCCCAAATTGCACCCTAAAAAACCCTAAAATTTCACCATAAAAATCCCGAGATTTCACCATAAAAAACCCCCAAAATTTATCCCAAAA
>NW_026624731.1:16887-19777 GCF_030028575.1 Malurus melanocephalus | reverse complement strand
GGACTGGGAGGGACTGGGAGGGGGTTAAAGGGGAAAAAAAGGGGGAAAAATGGGGAAAAATGGGGGAAAAATGGGAAAAATTAAGAAAAAATGGCATTTAAAGGGTTAAAAATGGGAGAGAAAGGGTTAAAAATGGGTAAAATGGGGATTTGGGGTTACTGGTTTATACTGGGAGGGACTGGGAACAAACTGGGAGATACTGGGAGGGGGTTAAAGGGGAAAAATGGGGAAAAATGGTTAAAAATGGGTTAAAAATGGGATTTGGGCTTACTGGTTTATACTGGTTTATACTGGGAGGGGACTGGTTTATACTGGGAGGGGGTTAAAGGGGAAAAAATGGGGGAAAATGGGGAAAAAATGGGATTGAAGGGGTTAAAAATGGAGAAAAATGGGGATTTAGGGTTACTTGTTTATACTGGTTTATACTGGGAGGGGACTGGAAGGGACTGGGAAGGGGATAAAGGGGAAAAAACGGGGAAAAATGGGGAAAAACTGGGTTAAAAATGGCAATTAAAGGGTTAAAAATGGGGAAAATAGGAAGTGGGGTTACTGGTTTATACTGGGAGGGACTGGGAGGGACTGGGAGGGGGTTAAAGGGGAAAAAACGGGGGGAAAATGGGGGAAAAATGGGATTGAAGGGGTTAAAAATGGAGGAAAATGGGGAAAAATGGGGGTCCACGGTTACTGGTTTATACTGGTTTGTACTGGGAGGGGGTTAAAGGGGAAAAAACGGGGGAGAAATGGGGAAAAATGGGGTAAAAATGCAGAAAAATGGGATTTAAAGGGTTAAAAATGGGTTCAAAAGGGGTTAAAAATGGGAGTTAGGGTTACTGGTTTATACTGGGAGGGACTGGGAACAAACTGGGAGGGACTGGGTTATACTGGGAGGGACTGGGAGGGGGTTAGAGGGGAAAAAACGGGGGAAAAATGGGGAAAAATGGGGAAAAAATGGCAATTAAAGGGTTAAAAATGGGTTCAAAAGGGGCTCAAAGGGGATTGGGGGTTACTGGTTTATACTGGGAGGGACTGGGAACAAACTGGGAGGGACTGGTTTATACTGGGAGGGACTGGGATATACTGGGAGGGGGTTAAAGGGGAAAAAACGGGGGAAAAATTGGGAAAAATGGGGGAAAATGAAGAAAAAATGGGAGAGAAAGGGTTAAAAATGGGGAAAAGGGTGTTTAGGGTTACTGGTTTATACTGGGAGCAAACTGGGAGGGACTGGGTTATACTGGGAGGGCACTGGCAGGGACTGGGGTATACTGGGATATACTGGGAGGGACTGGGAGGGGGTTGAAGGAGAAAAAAATGGGGATAAAAGAGATAAAAATGGCATTTTAAGGGCTAAGAATGGTTTCAAAAGGGGTTCAAAGGGGATTGGGGGTTACTGGTTTATACTGGGATATACTGGGTTATACTGGGAGGGACTGGGAGGGGGTTAAAGGGGAAAAAACAGGGGAAAAATGGGGAAAAATGGGAGAGAAAGGGTTAAAAATGGGATCAAAAAGGGTTAAAAAAGGGATTTGGGGTTACTGGTTTATACTGGGAGGGACTGATTTATACTGGTTTATACTGGTTTATACTGGGAGGGGATTAAAGGGGAAAAAATGGGGAAAAAATGGGGGGAAAATGGTTAAAAACGGGTTAAAATGGCAATTAAAGGGTTAAAAGTGGGATGGAAATGGGGGAAAGTGGAGAAAAAATGGGAATTGGGGTTACTGGTTTATACTGGGTTATACTGGGAGGGACTGGGATATACTTGGAGGGGGTTAAAGGGGAAAAAATGGGGAAAAAATGGGGAAAAAGTGGTTAAAATGGCAAAAAAGGGTTAAAAATGGGCTGGAAATGGGGAAAAAAGGATTTGGGGTTACTGGTTTATACTGGGAGGGGGTTAAAGGGGAAAAATCGGGGGAAAATGGGGGAAAAACGGGTTAAAAATGGCAATTAAAGGGTTAAAAATGGGATCAAAAAGGGTTAAAAAAGGGATTTGGGGTTATCGGTTTATACTGGGAGGGACTGGGAGGGGGTTAAAGGGGAAAAAATGGGGGAAAAATGGGAACAAAAAGGGAAAAAATGGGAGAGAAAGGGTTAAAAATGGGATTGAAGGGGTTAAAAATGGGAGTTAGGCTTACTGGTTTATACTGGGAGGGACTGGGATGGACTGGGAACAAACTGGGAGGGGGTTAAAGGGGAAAAAACGGGGGAAAAATGGGGGAAAAAGTGTTAAAAATGGGTTAAAAATGGGATTGAAGGGGTTAAAAATGGGTTCAAAAGGGGTTAAAATGGGATTTGGGGTTACTGGTTTATACTGGGAGGGACTGGGAACGAACTGGGAGGGACTGGGTTATACTGGTTTATACTGGGAGGGGGTTAAAGGGAAAAAAATGGGGATAAAACAGATAAAAATGGCAATTAAAGGGTTAAAAATGGGATTTAAAGGGTTAAAAATGGGGAACAATGGTAATTGGGGTTACTGGTTTATACTGGTTTATACTGGGAGGGGGTTAAAGAGGAAAAAACGGGGGAAAAATGGGTTAAAAGGGCAATTAAAGGGTTAAAAATGGGGAGAAAAGGGTTAAAAATGGGGAAAAATGGGGGTTTAGGGTTACTGGTTTATACTGGGTTATACTGGGAGGGACTGGGAGGGGGTTAAAGGGGAAAAAACGGGGGAAAAATGGGGAAAAAATGGGGAAAAATGGGTTAAAAATTACATTTAAAGGGTTAAAAATGGGGAAATGGGGAAAAAAGGATTTGGGGTCACTGGTTTATACTGGGAGGGACTGGAAGGGACTGGGAAGGGGTTAAAGGGAAAAAAATGGGGGAAAAATGGGGAAAAAATGGGTTAAAATGGCAATTAAAGGGTTAAAAATGGGGAAAATAGGAAGTGGGG
>NW_026624731.1:14743-16362 GCF_030028575.1 Malurus melanocephalus | reverse complement strand
GATTGGGGGTTACTGGTTTATACTGGGAGGGGGTTAAAGGCGAAAAAAATGGGGGAAAAATGGGGAAAAATTGGGGAAAAAATGGGATTTAAAGGGTTAAAAACCGGGGGGAAAATGGGGAAAAATGGGTTAAAATGGGTTAAAAATGGGATTTGGGCTTACTGGTTTATACTGGTTTATACTGGGAGGGGACTGGGTTATACTGGGAGGGGGTTAAAGGGGAAAAAATGGGGGAAAATGGGGTTGGGGTTATTGGTTTATACTGGTTTGGACTGGTTTGGACTGGGAAAAAAATTCGAGGGAACTTTGGGCTGAGTTTGAGATGTCCCTGAGGTGTCCCCAGAGTGTCCCCAAGGTGTCCCCAAGGTGTCCTTGATATCCTCAAGGTGTCCCCAGGGTGTCCCCAGGGTGTCCCCAAAATGTCCTGGGGGTGTCCCCAGAGTGTCCCCAGGGTGTCCCCGATGTCCCCAAAATGTCCTGGGGGTGTCCTGGGGGTGTTCCCAGGGTGTCCTCGATGTCCCCAAAATGTCCCCAGGGTGTCCCCACAGTGTCCCTGATGTCCCCAAAGTGTCCTCAATGTCCCCAAAATGTTCTGGGGGTGTCCCCAAGGTGTTCCCAGAGTGTCCCTACAGTGTCCCTGGGGTGTCCTTGATGTCCCCAAGGTGTCCCCGATGTCCCCAAAGTGTCCCCAGGGTATCCCCAATGTCCCCAAGGTGTCCTCGATGTCCCCAAGCTGTCCCCAGGGTGTCCTCGATGTCCCCAAGGTGCCCTTGATGTCCCCAAAGTGTCCAGGGGGTGTCCCCAGGGTGTCCTCGATGTCCCCAGAGTGCCCTCGATGTCCCCACGGTGTCCTCAATGTCCTCAAGGTGTCCTCAGGGTGTCCCTGATGTCCCCAGGCTGTCCCCAGTGTGTCCCCAAGGTGTCCCATCACTGTCACCCATGGGTGTCCCTTTCCCAGAGGACACGGTGACAATGACGGTGACATACGCCGAGTACCAGCCGCACGTGGGTGACCAGGGTGTCACCAAGCTGTCCCAGGACTGTCCCCAGGGTGTCCCCAAGGTGTCCCCAGGGGTGTCACCATTGTCACCAATGGCTGTGTCACCCTTTCCCAGAGGACACAATGACAATGACGGTGACATACGCCGAGTACCAGCCGCACGTGGGTGACCAGGACTGTCCCCAGGGGTGTCCCCAAGGTGTCCCCAAGGTGTCCCCAAGGTGTCACCATTGTCACCCATGGCTGTGTCACCAATGGCTGTGTCACCAATGGCTGTGTCACCCATGGCTGTGTCACCCTTTCCCAGAGGACACGGTGACAATGACGGTGACATACGCCGAGTACAGCCGCACGTGGGTGACCAGGACTGTCCCAGGGGTGTCCCCAGGGTGTCCCCATTGTCACCAATGGCTGTGTCACCCTTTCCCAGAGGACACGGTGACAATGACGGTGACATACGCCGAGTACCAGCCGCACGTGGGTGACCAGGACGCGCTGAAGTTGACGGCGGCCGGGACGGTGCAGGAGACCGGGCAGGTTTTGGCCAAGGAGCTGCGGGTGCGGCTGCACACCCCGGAGCTCACCCTGACGGTACGAGAGACGGGGGGTTTGGGGTGAT
>NW_026624731.1:5900-12303 GCF_030028575.1 Malurus melanocephalus | reverse complement strand
ATGGTGAAAAAATGGGCTTGAAATGGTTAAAAATGGGAATGAAAGGGTTAAAAATGGGGGGAAAATGGGAACTGGGGTTACTGGTTTATACTGGGGTGGACTGGGAGGGACTGGGATTGAACTGGGATGGACTGGGAGGGACTGGGAGGGACTGGGATGGACTGGGAACAAACTGGGAGGGACTGGGATTAAACTGGGAGGGACTGGGATCAAACTGGGAGGGACTGGGATTAAACTGGGAGGGACTGGGATTAAACTGGGAGGGACTGGGATTAAACTGGGATGGACTGGGAATGGACTGGGAGGGACTGGGAACAAACTTGGAGGGGGTTGGGTGGAAGGGAAAGGGTTAAAATTGGGTTAAAATGGGTTAAAAAGGGAATTTGGGGTCACTGGTTTATACTGGGATGGACTGGGAGGGACTGGGATCAAACTGGGAGGGACTGGGATGGACTGGGAGGGACTGGGATCAAACTGGGAGGGACTGGGGGGGGATTGGAGGGGATTGGGAGGGGAAAAATGGTGAAAAAATGGGCTTGAAATGGTTAAAAATGGGAATGAAAGGGTTAAAAATGGGGGGGAAATGGGAACTGGGGTTACTGGTTTATACTGGGATGGACTGGGAGGGACTGGGATCAAACTGGGAGGGACTGGGATTAAACTGGGAACGGACTGGGAGGGGGTTGGGTGGGAGGGAAAGGGTTAAAATTGGGTTAAAATGGGTTAAAAAGGGGATTTGGGGTTACTGGTTTATACTGGAATGGACTGGGATTGAACTGGGATGGACTGGGAGGGACTGGGATGGACTGGGATCAAACTGGGATGGACTGGGAAGGGATTGGGAGGGGAAAAATGGGGAAAAAATGGGAAAAATTGGGAAAAAAATGGTAAAAAATAAGAAAAAAATGGGAATTAAAGGGTTAAAAATGGGGGAAAAATGGGAACTGGGGTTACTGGTTTATACTGGGATGGACTGGGAGGGACTGGGAACAAACTGGGAGGGACTGGGATTAAACTGGGATTAAACTGGGAGGGACTGGGATCAAACTGGAGGGTAAAAATGGGGAAAAAATGGGAAAATTTGGGAAAAATGGGGGGGGAAATGGGATTTAAAGGGTTAAAAATGGGGGAAGATGGGAACTGGGGTTACTGGTCTATACTGGTTTATACTGGTTTATACTGGTTTGAACTGGTTTTTACTGGTTTATACTGGTCTATACTGGTTTAACTAGTTTATACTGGTCTATACTGGTTTATACTGGTTTTCACTGGTTTTCACTGGTTTTCACTGTTTTTTTTCCTCTTTCCCCTCCCCCTCTCCCCCCCTCGTCTCCCATTGGGCGCAGCTCGGTGGGGGCGGGGCAGACGCTGCGGCTCAGCCAATCGGTGACGCCGCTGCGGGAGGGGCGGCGCCGCCTGGTGGCGGCTCTGGAGAGCTCCGCCCTCCCCCCCCTGCACGGCAGCGTCCAGTTCATGGCTGTACTGGGACATACTGGGAATACTGGGAATGATACTGGGAATGATGGGAATGAGACTGGGAGAACTGGGAGGGGCCGCAGGAGGAGGGGCAGACCCGCTGGGAGCACCGGGGGCTGAACTGGGATGGACTGGGATGGACTGGGAGGGACTGGGAGGGGTCTGGGGCCATACTGGGCCATACTGGGAGCACTGGGAGCTGTTCCAGTCCATACTGGGAGCGCTGGGAGGGGTTACTGGTTCATACTGGGCCATACTGGGAGCACTGGGAGGAGTTACGGGCCCATACTGGTTTATACTGGGAGCACTGGGAGCCATACTGGTTCATACTGGGAGCACTGGGATGGACTGGGAGCCATACTGGGGACACTGGGATCCATACTGGGCCATACTGGGAGCACTGGGAGGGGTCACTGGTCCAGTTCACGGCCATACTGGGACATACTGGGAATACTGGGAGTGATGGGAATGATACTGGGAGCACTGGGAATGAGACTGGGAGCCATACTGGGAGCACTAGGACTCATACTGGTTTATACTGGGAGCACTGGGAGCCATACTGGGCCATACTGGGAGCACTGGGAGGGGTCACTGGTCCAGTTCCAGGCTGAACTGGGATGTACTGGGAATACTGGGAATGAGACTGGGAATACTGGGAGCACTGGGAATGAGACTGGGAGAACTGGGAGGGGCCGCAGGAGGAGGGGCAGACCCGCTGGGAGCACCGGGGGCTGAACTGGGACAAACTGGGAGCACTGGGAGGGGTCTGGGGCCATACTGGGCCATACTGGGAGCATTGGGAGGGGTCACTGGTCCATGCTGGTTTATACTGGGAGCATTGGGATGGACTGGGAGGGGTTTAGGAGCATACTGGGAGCCATACTGGGCCATACTGGGAGCACTGGGAGGGGTTACTGGTTCATACTGGGCCATACTGGGAGCACTGGGAGCCATTCTGGACCATACTGGGAGCACTGGGAGCCATTCCAGTCCATACTGGTTCGTACTGGGAGCACTGGGAGGGGTCACTGGTCCAGTTCATGGCCGTACTGGGACATACTGGGAATACTGGGAATGAGACTGGGAATACTGGGAACACTGGGAATGAGACTGGGAGAACTGGGAGGGGCCGCAGGAGGAGGGGCAGACCCGCTGGGAGCACCGGGGGCTGAACTGGGATGGACTGGGAGGGGTTTAGGGTCATACTGGTTTATACTGGGCCATACTGGGAGCACTGGGAGGGGTCACTGGTCCATACTGGTTTATACTGGGAGCACTGGGAGCCATACTGGGAACACTGGGACTCATACTGGTTCATACTGGTCCATACTGGGAGCACTGGGAGGGGTTACTGGTTCATACTGGTTCATACTGGTCCATACTTGGGAGCACTGGGAGGGGTTACTGGTTCATACTGGTTCATACTGGTCCATACTTGGGAGCACTGGAAGCCATACTGGTTTATACTGGGAGCACTGGGAGCTGTTCTAGGCCATACTGGGAACACTGGGAGGGGTCACTGGTCCATACTGGGCAATACTGGGAGCACTGGGAGCCATACTGGGAACACTGGGACTCATACTGGTTTATACTGGTTCATACTGGGAGCACTGGGAGGGGTTACTGGTCCAGTTCCGGGCTGAACTGGGACATACTGGGAATACTGGGAGCCATTCTGGTCCATACTGGGAGCACTGGGAGCCATACTGGGAGCACTGGGAGCCATTCTGGTCCATACTGGGAGCACTGGGATCCATACTGGTTCATACTGGGAGCACTGGGAGGGGTCACTGGTCCAGTTCACGGCCGTACTGGTTCATACTGGGAACACTGGGAGTGATGGGAGTGATACTGGGAACACTGGGAGAACTGGGAGAACTGGGAGGGGCCGCAGGAGGAGGGGCAGACCCGCTGGGAGCACCGGGGGCTGAACTGGGATGGACTGGGACAAACTGGGATGAACTGGGAGGAGTTACGGGCCCATACTGGTTTATACTGGGGGCACTGGGAGCCATTCTGGGCCATGCTGGGAGCACTGGGAGGAGTCGCTGGTCCATACTGGTTCATACTGGTCCATACTGGGAGCACTGGGAGGGGTTACTGGTCCATACTGGGTCATACTGGTCCATACTGGGAGCACTGGGAGCCATACTGGTCTATACTGGGAGCACTGGGAGGGGTCACTGGTCCATACTGGTCCATACTGGGAGCACTGGGATCCATACTGGTTTATACTGGGAGCACTGGGGTGGACTGGGAGCCATACTGGGAGCACTGGGAGGGGTTACTGGTCCATACTGGTCCATACTGGTTCATACTGGGAGCACTGGGAGCCATTCCAGTCCATACTGGTTCATACTGGTTTATACTGGGAGCACTGGGAGCCATACTGGTCCATACTGGGAGCACTGGGAGGGGTTTGGAGCCATTCCAGTCTGTACTGGTTTGTACTGGTTTATACTGGGAGGGACTGGGAGGGGTTTGGGGGCCAAACTGGGAGCACTGGGAGCAGCTCCAGTTCATACTGGTTTATACTGGTTCATACTGGTTTGTACTGGTTTAACTGGTTCATACTGGTTCATACTGGTTTATAATGGTTTATACTGGTTTATACTGGTCCATTCCGGTCCATTCCGGTCCATTCCAGTCCATACTGGTTTATACTGGTTTATACTGGTCCATTCTGGTCCATTCCGGTCCATTCCGGTCCATTCCAGTCCATTCCAGTCCATACTGGTTTATACTGGTTTATACTGGGAGCTCCGGGACGTTCCCGCCCCCTCCCATTCCCTCCCGATGACGTCACCGCGCTCGCTGACGTCACTCCCTACGCATTCAAATAAACAGCGAGTCCAAACCACGCCCAGCGAGTGACGTCATTGAAAGGGGCGGGGCTTTGCGCGGAGCCGCAGCCAATGGGAGGGGAGGGGGGAAAGCGGCGCGCGGAGGTGACGTCACTTCCGGCCGCCGCTACCGGGAGCGGCTCCGGGAGGAGCGGGCGGGAAAAAGCGGCGGAGGGCGGAAGTGACGTCACGGGGAGCGCGCGGGAAAAGAGCCCGGATGGGCGGGAACGACGTGAGGTGAGGGGGGGAGGGGAAAAACGGGAAAAATGGGAAAAATGGGAAAAATGGGGAAAAATGGGAGAAACTGGGATGGACTGGGAGGGACTGGGAGGGACTGGGAGGGGAAATCGAGAAAAACCGGGAATAACGGGGAAAAAAGGGGAAAAATCGGGATAAATTGGGATAAAATGGGGATAAACTGGGATAGACTGGGATGCACTGGGAAAAAAACGGGAAAAAACGGGGAAAAATGGGATAAACTGGGAGAAACTGGGAGCAACTGGGATGGACTGGGAGGGGAAACCGGGAATAACCGGGAATAACTGGGAATAACTGGGAAAAAACAGAAAAAAATGGGATAAAGTGGGATAAATTGTGATAAACTGGGTTAAAATGGGATGGACTGGGATGAACTGGGGTAAACTGGGAAAAAAACGGGAAAAAAAGGGAAAAATTGGGATGAACTGGGATCAAAGTGGGATAAACTGGGATGAACTGGGAAAAAATGGGAAAAAAACGGGGAAAAACTGGGATAAGCTGGGATTAACTGGGAAAAACCCGGGAAAAATCAGCATAAACTGGGGTAAACTGGGAGGGACTGGGAGGGAAACCGGGATAAAGCAGGGAAAAAATGGGAAAAAATGGGAAAAATCGGGATGGACTGGGATCAAACTGGGATGGACTGGGAGAAACTGGGAAAAAATGGGAAAAATCAAGAAAAAATGGGATAAATTGGGATGCACTGAGAAAAAAAATGGGAAAAGCTGGGATGGACTCGGACGGGACTGGGATAAACTGGGAAAAATCGGGATAAACTGGGATTTACTGGGAGGGACTGGGGTAAACTGGGACAAACTGGGAGGGGAAACTGGGGAAAAACGGGAAAAACTGGGAAAAATGGGGATAAACTGGGATGGACTGGGAAAAAAATGGGAAAAAAACCGGAAAAAAGTCGGGAAAAATCAGGAAAAAATGGGGATAAACTGGGATAAAGTGGGAGAAACTGGGATGGACTGGGAGGGGTTTGAAGGCTTTATGGCCTTACTGGTTTATACTGGTTTAAACTGTGTTTTTTCCTGTTTTTTACCGGTTTATTTTGGTTCGTACCGGTTTATACTGGTTTATACTGGTTCTCAACAGTTCGTACTTTAATTTTAAACTGGTTTTTACTGGTTTTAACCATTTCTTTCCCATTTTTTCCTCATTTTTCCTCCATTTTCCCGCCCTTTCCCCTCAGGCCCTGCCCTCTCTCTTCGCTTGGTTTTTTATTGATTTTTACTGGTTTTAACTGGTTTAAACTGGTTTTTACCGGTTTATATTTTAATTTTATACTGGTGTAAACTGGTTTTTACTGGTTTTTAACCATTTTTTTCATTTTTTTCCTCATTTTTCCCCCATTTTCCCGCCCTCTCCCCTCAGGCCTTGCCCTCTCCCTCCGCTTGGGTTTTTTACTGTTCTTTTACCATTTTTTACCATTTTAAACCGGTTTAAACTGGTTTATACTGGTTCATACCACTTTATACTTTAGTTTTATACTGGTTTAAATTGGTTTTAACCATTTTTTTTCCCATTTTTCCGTCTTTTTTTCCCATTTTTCCCCATTTTCCCGCCGTTTCCCCTCAGGCTCCACCCTCTCCCTGTGCTTCATTTTTTACTGCTCTTTACTGGTTTTTTCTGCTCTATACTGGTTTAAACTGGTTTATACTGGTTTATACTTTAATTTTATACTGCTTTAAACTGGTTTTTATCATTTTTTAACCATTTTTTCCCATTTTTTCCCATTTTTCCCCAAGCCCCGCCCTCCTCCTTCACTTGGTTTTTTACTGGTTTTTACCAGTTTAAACTGGTTTATACCGGTTTAAACC
>NW_026624731.1:0-5500 GCF_030028575.1 Malurus melanocephalus | reverse complement strand
GTGGCCTGAGCGGTGGGCGGGGCTGGGGGCGGCTCCTGGCGCTGCTCGAGGCCGTGGTGGGCGGAGCTTCCCGGGTGTTGAATTTCCAGCACCAAGCGCGGCTCAGCCTGGGAATACGGGCACAGGTAAACTGGTTTGGACTGGTTTATACTGGTTTGGACTGGGAGGGGGATTTTGGGAGGGTTTGGGGAAAGTTTGGTGAAATTTTGGTGAAAATTGGGTGAAAATTCAGTGAAATTTGGGCGAAAAATGACAGAGAAATGGCGAAAAAATGGGGAAAAATGGGGATTTTCCCTAATGGTTTATACTGGTTTATACTGGTTTGGACTGGGTTATACTGGGAGGGGGTTGGGGGGAAAATGGGGAAAGTTTGGGGAAGATTGGGTGAAAATTTGGTGAAATTTGGGTGAAAAATGATGCAGAAATGGGGAAAAAATGGGGAAAAATGGGAACTTTTGTTACTGGTTTGTACTGGTTTATACTGGGTTATACTGAGAGGGGGTTTGGGGGGAAAATGAGGAAAATTTGGTGAAAATTTGGTGAAAATTGGGCGAAAAATGACGGAGAAATGGCGAAAAAGTGGGGAAAAATGGGGATTTTTCTTAATGGTTTATAGTGGTTTATACTGGTTTGGACTGGTTTATACTGGGTTATACTGGGAGGGGGATTTTGGGAGGGTTTGGGGAAAATTTGGTGAAAATTTGGTGAAAATTCGGTGAAAATTGGGTGAAATTTGAGTGAAAAATGAGGGAAAAATGGGGAAAAAATGGGGAAAAATGGGGATTTTTCTTAATGGTTTATACTGGTTTATACTGGTTTAGGCTGGGTTATACTGGTTTAGGCTGTGAGGGGAATTTGGGGAGGATTTGGGTGAAATTTGGTGAAATTTCGTTAAAAATTGGGTGAAACTTGGGTGAAAAATGACAGAGAGATGGGGAAAAAATGGGAAAAAATCGGTGTTTAAGGGTGGTTTTTATACTGGGTTATACTGGTTTATACTGGTTTATACTGGGAGGGACTGGGAGGGGAATTTGGAAGGGATTTGGTGAAATTTCGGTGAAAATTCAGTGAAAATTGGGCAAAATTTGGGCGAAAAATGATGGAGAAATGGGGAAAAAATGGGGAAAAATGAGGGTTTTGCCTAATGGTTTATACTGGTTTATACTGGGAGGGACTGGGAGGGGAATGGAAAAAAAAATTGGGGAAATTTCGGTGAAAATTTGGTGAAAATTGGGCGAAATTTGGGTGAAAAATGGGGAAAAATTGGGAAAAAATGGGGAAAAATGATGAAAAATTCCGGTTTTTTTTACTGGTTTATACTGGGAGGGACTGGGAGGGGAATGGGAAAAAAAATTGAGGAAATTTCAGTGAAAATTTGGTGAAATTTGGGTGAAAAATGATGGAGAAATGGGGAAAAAACTGAAAAGTGGGGGAAAAATGGGGATTTTTATATTGGTTTGTACTGGTTTATACTGGGAGGGACCTGGGAGGAAATCGGAAAAAAAATTTCGTGAAAATTGGGTGAAATTTGGGTGACAAATGAGGGAGAAATGGGGAAAAAATGGGGGAAAATGGGAAAAATCCATATTTAAGGGTGGTTTTTTTTTACTGGGTTATACTGGTTTATACTGGTTTATACTGGGAGGGGACTTTCAGGGGGATTTGGGGAAAATTTGGTGAAAATTTGGTGAAAATTCGGTGAAATTTGGGTGAAATTTGGGTGAAAAATGACGGAGAAATGGGGAAAAAATGAAATAAAATGGGCAAAAATGACAGAAAAATGGGTTTAAAAGGGGATTTTTCTTACTGGTTTGTACTGGTTTATACTGGTTTGGACTGGGAGGGACTGGGAGGGGACTTTCAGGGGGATTTGGGGAAAATTTGGGGAAAATTTGGTGAAATTTGGGTGAAAAATGACGGAGAAACGGGGGAAAATTGGGAAAAAATGGGGAAAAATGATGAAAAATTCCGGGTTTTTTTACTGGTTTATACTGGGTTATACTGGTTTGTACTGGGAGGGGAATTAAAAAAAAAATTGAGGAAATTTCGGTGAAAATTTGGTGAAAATTGGGTGAAATTTGGGCAAAAAATGGGGGAAAACGGGAAAAAATTGGTGTTTGAGGATCATTTTTACATTGGGTTATACTGGTTTCATACTGGTTTATACTGGTTTGGGCTGGTTGATACTGGGAGGGCACTGGGAGAGGGATTTGGCTGAAAATTCGGTGAAAATTTGGGTAAATTTGTGTGAAAAATGGTGAAAAAAATGGGAAAAAATGGGGGAAAATGGCTTTAAAGGGGGATTTTTTTATATTGGTTTATACTGGTTTGTACTGGGTTATACTGGGACGGGGTTTTGGGAAAAAATGGCGAAAATTTGGGGAAAATTTGGTGAAAACCTGGCGAAAATTGGGTGAAAAATGGGGAAAAATTGGAGAAAAACATGCAAAAAAAATGGAGAAAAATGGCTCTAAAAGGGGATTTTTCTGATGGGTTTACACTGGGTATACTGGTTTGGACTGGTTTATACTGGGAGGGGGTTCGGGGGGAAAATGGGGAAAATTTGGGGAAAATTTGGTAAAAATTGGGTGAAATTTGGGTGAAATTTGGGTGAAAAATGACGGAGAAATGGGCAAAAAATGAACAAAAATGAGGAAAAACGGGGGAAAAATGGCGATTTTGCTTAATGGTTTATACTGGGTTATACTGGGTTATACTGGGAGGGACTGGGAGGGGAATGGAAAAAAAAAATTTGAGGAAATTTCAGTGAAAATTTGGTGAAAATTGGGCGAAATTTGGGTTAAAAATGGCGAAAAAATGGGAAAAAATTGGTGTTCAAGGGTGGTTTTTTTACTGGGTTATACTGGTTTATGCTGGTTTGGACTGGTCTGGAGTGGGAGGGGGTTTGGGGGGAATTTCAGGGGGATTTGGGGAATGTTTGGTGAAAATTTGGGGAAAATTTGGTGAAATTTGGGTGAAAAATGGGGAAAAATGGAGAAAAATGGGGAAAAATGGGGAAAATGGGAACTTTTGTTACTGGTTTATACTGGGTTATACTGGTTTATACTGGTTTGGACTGGGAGGGACTGGGAGGGAAATTTCAGGGGGATTTGGGTGAAATTTGGAGAAAATTTGGTGAAAATTGGTTAAAATTTGGGTGAAATTTGGGTAAAAAATGGGGAAAAATGGGAAAAAATGGGGAAAAATGGGGATTTTGCTTACTGGTTTGTACTGGTTTATACTGGGAGGGCACTGGGAGAGGATTTGGGTGAAATTTTGCTGAAAAATTGGTGAAAATTGAGCGAAATTTGGGGAAAATGGAAAAATGAGGAAAAAAAGGGAAAAAATGGAAAAAATGGAAAAAATTTGGGGAAAAATGGGGAAAAAAGGGGAAAAATGAGGGATTTTTTAACTGGTTTATACTGGGAGGGCACTGGGAGGGGATTTGGGTGAAATTTCGGTAAAAAATTGGTGAAGATTGAGCGAAATTTGGGGAAAAATAGAAAAATGAGGAAAAAAAGGGAAAAAATGGGGGAAAAATGGGAAAAAATGGGGAAAATTTGGGGAAAAATGGGGGAAAATGAGGGCTTTTTATACTGGTTTTTACTGGTTTATACTGGGAGGGCACTGGGAGGGGATTTGGGTGAAAATTCAGTGAAAATTGGGTGAAATTTGGTTAAAAAAATGGGTAAAAATCGGAAAAATTTTGGGAAAATGGGGAAAAAATAGGGAAAAAAGGGGAAAAATGAGGGATTTTTTACTGGTTTGTACTGGGAGGGCACTGGGAGGGGATTTGCCTGAAATTTCGGTAAAAATTCGGCAAAAATCGGGCAAAATTTGGACCAAAACCCATCAAAATCGGGGGATTTTTCCCCCCAAGCCCCGCCCACACCTCAAGCCCCTCCCCCCAGATGGTGACGTCACTGCTGCAGGAAGGAAGCCCCGCCCCCGCCATCCTGGACGCTCTGGATTGGCTGTTCCCGGAAGGGGAGGAGCCTCGGCTGAGCCACGCCTTCGGGGTGAGTTCCGGTGGGCGTGGCCAATTTAAACCCCGCCCATTATGCATATATAATTAAAAGGGGCGTGGCTAATTTAAGCCCCGCCCCCTCAGGTGCCTCGAGGGCGGCCATTGGTGTTCCTGTCCGAGCAGAACTTCCGGGAGCAGGTGCTGGGAATTCTGGGAACTGGGCGGGGCCTGCGGCCGTTCCTGGAGGTGAGACCGGTTCCGACCAGTTTAGAACCAGTTTTTACCAGTTAAAACCAGTTAAAACCGGTTTTAAAGCAGTTAAAACCAGTTAGAACCAGTTTAAATCGTAAAAAAAACAGTTTAAAACCAGTATGGACCAGTTTAAACCAGTTAAAGTCAGTTTAAAACCAGTTCAAATCAGTTAAAACCAGGTTTAAAGCAGTTTGAACCAGTTTAAACCGGTTTAAAACCAGTAAAAATCAGTTAAAGCCAATTTTAAACCAGTAAAAACCAGTTTAAACCAGTTAAAACCAGTTAAAACCAGTTCAAAATCAGTTTAAACCAGTTAAAACTGGTTTTAAACCAGTAAAAAACAGTTTAGACCAGTTTAAACCAGTTTTAAACCAGGTAAAACAAGTTTGGACCAGTTTAATCTGATTTAAACCAGTAAAAACCAGTCTAAAACCAGGCTAGACCGGTTTAAATCAGTAAAAAACAGTTTAAACCACTTAAAACCGGTTTAAAACCAATAAAAATCAGTTAAAACCAGTTTTAAACCAGTAAAAACCAGTTTAAACTGGTTAAAACCAGCTAAAACCACTTAAAACCAGTTTTAAAGCAGTTTAAAACCAGTTAAAACCAGTTTAAACCAGTAAAAAACAGTTTAAACCAGTNGGTTAAAACCAGCTAAAACCACTTAAAACCAGTTTTAAAGCAGTTTAAAACCAGTTAAAACCAGTTTAAACCAGTAAAAAACAGTTTAAACCAGTTAAAACCAGTTCTAAACCAGTAAAAACCAGTTTAAACCGGTTAAAACCAGCTAAAACCACTTAAAACCAGTTTTAAAGCAGTTTAAAACCAGTTAAAACCAGTTTAGACCAGTTTTTACCAGTTAAAGCCAGTTTAGACCGTTTAAACCAGTTTAAATCAGTAAAAAAAGAGTTTAAAACCAGTTAAAACCAGTTTTAAAGCAGTTTAAACCAGTTTAGACCCAGTTTAAAACCAGTTTAAACCACTTTAAACCAGTTTTAATCAGTAAAAAACAGTTTAAAACCAGTTTAAACCAGTTTTAAAGCAATTCAAAGCAATTTAGACCCAGTTTAAAACCAGTTTAGACCAGATTAAACCCAGTTAAACCCAGTGTAAACCAGTCCCTCCCAGTATAAACCAGTCCAAACCAGTCTAAACCAGTATAAACCAGTCTAAACCAGTATGAATTGCAGGATTACGGTTTCCGGTTCCGGCGCTGTCTCACCCTTCTGTTTTTGGAGTTTTTGCGGCGCGTGGAGAGCGCCCTGCCCCCCCCGGACATGG
>NW_026624730.1:32709-34659 GCF_030028575.1 Malurus melanocephalus | reverse complement strand
CTGATAAAAGACAGGGAGGGACTCATTTGCCAATTTGAGTGCCTGAGGAAAGATTAATCTGGTACACACGATTTCCTTACAGGCACTGGAGAGCATCAGCTGAGGRCTGGGTGCAATTTATTTCATCCTGAAGTCTTCACATTATCACAAAAATCCCTTCCAGGGTTTGCTGTTCAGATTCCTGCTGATCCTGACTGGATTGGAGATGTGTTCTTCCATCACAAGGAAGGGGAACCTGCCTGGAGAGCAGCAGCCAAAATGAGGGAGGTGTCTCTGGACTGAAAAAGGAGTTGTTTTTGCAGAATACGGCTCCAAGCAGGATCCTTATTTCCCTCACTGCTTGGGATTGTCTGCTGAAGAGGAATATCCATGAACTACATAGGGAGTCAGAGGAGGTGGGCTAAGGTAAATATCTGCAGGTGGATAACTAAAAACATCTTAAACTACACTCTGATATTTCTCTCACTGATATTTCTCCCACTGATATTTTATTCTCTTCAGAAAACTAGTGCCATCAATTTGGTTTCAGGGCAAAACTCTTTAAAAAAAGTCTTTAAATGCTGCATCTGGTAGGCCCTACAGAGTTGTCAGAGTGTGGTGGTGCACCACAGCACACGAGGATTAATCATTTCTGTCACCATAAACATGTGACAGTGGTTCAGTGGTCCTCAGAAGGGGCACCTTTCTCATAAAATAGAACAGCTTTAAAAGCAAACAAATACTTGAAATAATTCAGGGCCCATATTTAGTTTTAAAAGTATGTCTCCTGCTTTGGCTGTAAAAAAAAAAATATTTTTCTTAGATTTTCTTTTCCTAAGAGTATAATACAGTTAGAAACACATTAAAGAAGAGATAAACACATTCTGAGTCTTTAGATCTAGATTAACATTTTCAGTTGAAAATGCCAGGTAGATTTTTAATCTAAACTTGAAAATACTGGCCTGTATTTAACATTCCAAGTAGAGCTAAAGAAAACACTGAAACAAAGGAGGGTTCAGACACAAAATAATTTGATTTTGTTATTATAGTTGTGTTTTGTTTTCTCTCCCAGGAACCAGGATAAAGGGAATCAAGATAAATTACTAGAGAGTCTTGTTAATATTCTGGTAGGGTTTTAAGTATAAAATTACATTTTTTTGTGGGAAAAAGCCATGATATCAAAGTTACGGGCAGGATTAAGTGTTCAGCAGTGTGATGTTTGCTGCCTCCCGGGTTACTCCTGCAAAGGTAACTGATGAAATTTGATTTCTCACAGAATTCCAGGTCTCTGACCCTCTTGTGTGTTAATTCCAATGTCCACATCCAGCTCTGAGGGCCCCAGCAAGGGAGGACATGGATCTGTCTGAGCAGGGGATGGGGCACCTCTCCCACAAGGAAAGGCTGGGACAGCTGGGATTGTCCAGCCTGGAGAATTCACATTTCACAACCTTGTCAGAAAGATGGGGACGGATTTTTCAGCAGAGCATGTAGCAGTAGGACAGGGGGGAATGGTTTTACACTAAAAGGGGGAGATTCAGATTTGACAGAAGGAAGAAATTGTTGATGAGGAGAGTGGTGAAGCACTGGCAGAGGCTGCCCAGAGAGATGGAGATGCCCCAGCCTGAAAACATCCAGGGCTGAGGGGCCCTGAGCAGCCTGGAATGGTGGGAGATGAAATAAATCCCTGCTCCTCACATGGGTTTGGGACATGATGAGCTTTGAGGAGGCTATGGAACCCAAACCATTCTGTGATTCCACAAATGCCCTGATCTGAGCTGATGATCTGGGGTCAGCCAAGCAGCTGGGAGCAATCCCTTTGCCTTCTATATGAGGTGAGTCTATATGAGGTGAGCACCATGGGATGTAATGAAAATATAATGAAAATTCAAGTATGAATGATGACTGCAGTTTGTTTTAAAAACTTTGGAACTGTTGCACTTCACAAAAACACTGAATGCAATGTAATTCATC
>NW_026624730.1:30636-32374 GCF_030028575.1 Malurus melanocephalus | reverse complement strand
ATAGCTATTAGGAGCAACACAGTTCAGTTGGCTGATTTTTTAATAGGCTTTTATGGTAACAGAATTAGTTCTTCACTGTTACAAAATTTGCATTGAGATTCATCTTTCAGCATCACGATGGTGGTGATGGCAGTTTCTAAATAAACTAAATGTTTATGTTAAATGTTTATGCAGGAATGGCATATAAATAAGTAATGCAAAACAGTAATTTCAGAATCTCTTCTCATCTGAATATTCTGTGAGCTTCTGTAGGAAAGACTGTGATAATGAGATCCTATAGCTGGAGACAAGCTTGATGAAAGTTAGGCGCAGATCTCTTAGGAATTTTTCTTTTACAACAATTTCGGGCATTTAAAAAAAACTGGTTTTAGGGTTCAAGTAGATATCCATCCCATTGAAGAAGTGTTACAACAGGCTRGTTTACCAGTGGATAATTTCTGAAGAAATAATGATCACAGTGATATTATGTATGTGTGGGTCAGGATTAATCTGCTAAATTTGGATGTTTGAGGATTGAGGTGTGCTGTGTCATAAAAGACATCTTCTATTGCACAAAATTCTCTTAGCAAGATGCAAAGCCTGCCTTGCAGGAAAATAAAACTTCCAATTCCTGTGATTAGATGACAGCAGGAGTTGATTAAAAATATTTTAATATTGAAGGGTAAGAATTATTGATGGTTATTTTCCAGGAGACACAAGTGGCTTGGTGCATTTTTTTGACTCACTTTCCAGGATATCATTCTTATTCTTACTGGAGCTGGCATATACGAGCAGCAAATCCTTGTGGAAATTGGGTTTTTGCCTCTTGTAACACATTACAGGTCTTGGGGCACTTGGGTAATAGTTGTATGCAATTCAGAGAATGATTTTGCAAAGGACTCCTGATTAATTTATTAAAAAAATACTCTTATGTAATGTTATGCAGTAAGATTTTAGAACAATAGCCCCACTGAGAACCAGAGTACTGGTGGGTGAAATCAGTGCATGTCTCAAAAATAATTCTCTCAGGCTCTGGGTGAGTGTTTTACCCTGTTGAGCAGTGATTTAAGCACTGAGGTGAGTGTTTTACCCTGTTGAGCAGTGATTTAAGCACTGAGGTGAGTGTTTTACCCTGTTGAGCAGTGATTTAAGCACTGAGGTGAGTATTTTACCCTGTTGAGCAGTGATTTAAGCACTGAGGAGCTTCCACAGACGCTCAGACCCTGCTGGATTTGATGGACACAAGCAGCCACTTGCAAGCTGAGCATGTGGTTAAGTGCTTTCCTCAGCAGGAGCTCTGGCTGAGTTTTGAATGTCACTGTTATATGTCTTCCCAATAGAAGAAAAATATGTTTTCTGCCTCTCTTTATTACAGAATCTGTTCGTTCTTTTTGACATTCTTATGCTCCCTTTCCCATAAGAAATTAAATTGCCTTTCCCATGATTTCCTTTTCTACTCCAGCAGTAACTCCATCTTTGAAAAGAGGCTCAGGGATGGAAGGAAGCAGAAGAAGAACAGATGAATTGTTAAAAACTTTCACTCATATGTCCTTGGTAATAAAGTGCAAGGGGAAAGAAATTCAGAGCACGTTTAAGGAGTAAGTGGAATGATTTTTAAATAGGATTGTTTCCACATTTTCTATGAGCCATCAATAACTCTCTCTTTAATGGTCCATCCCCAAACCCTGAGAGATGGTAGAATGTGCATTGATGCCCATCTGGTGTTCTGATGGTTTCCCATGATACAGAGAAACATTTT
>NW_026624730.1:23576-29992 GCF_030028575.1 Malurus melanocephalus | reverse complement strand
AAAAAAACAAACAAACAAAAAAAAACCCAAAAAAGGTTGGAAAATATCTTAATAACTTTCATTTTCCTTTCAACATAATTCCTGGTGGACTTCTTCATGAAGGTGGAGTGGGTGTGCATAATTCAGATGCCAGAACTTGCAAAACTGAAGAAAAATGTCTTTTAAGTTTGCATGTAGAGGCTTTAGGCTCTGAGAGCTCAAACAAGGTCAGTGTCTGCCACTGAATGACATAGTCAGAATTCTAACCTGACTGTGGGTTCTATCACAGACCCAAACCCATCTCAGAAAAAAAAAAACCATGAAATGGGTTTTTTGAGTCCTAAAATAACAGGTGGAGGTCACTTACGAACACAGATTAGAATTTTCTTAATTTGACAAAGTGGGAGTTAAATTCTAAATTTAATAATTTGCAATAGGAGTAAATGGCCTTTAAAAAAATGAAAAATTTTTCGTTTGAGGCAGAATGATGAGTGCTACAGCACTATCTGTAATTTTGCAGTGTATTCTGTTGAAAACAGAAGATTTGGCATTTTCTTCTTCWCAGAAGGTGAGAGGAATGTTTTTGTGTCTCATGTCCACATTATTTGTTGTTCTTTGATCCCAGTTTTTTTTTGCCATCTCTTGCTGGGTTCCTGACTTTTGTGTTTTGTGTTTGCTCGTCAGGGAGTGGTGGAAAGAAATCCTGATCACTGCTTGGACCTTCATGGGCTGCTGCAGACACTTTGGAGGGAAGGAAGAAGAACAGATGGTTTGACATAGAAACCACTGTGCTTTGTGATTTGGTGCTGTTCTGTCTCCCCAGATCCTCACCTTGGATATTCTTGTTCTTAATAAGGTTATTATTACATCTTTTAGAGAAAAATCTCCCATATCCCATAGTGAAATTGAGGGCTTTAAGTCAAATAAAGTGATTTATTGGAGTGGCACAGCAGCAGAACCAGCTCGAGCTGCGTCCCTTCGGGAGGGACCCCGAATAAAGAAATTCCTTGGGAATTACATCCTTACAGTCTGACTTTCCAAATATTTACATGGCAGTTCAGACCAATAATAATATCAGGGTCTGGGGTCTCTTTGTGGTCTCTGGGTGGTCTATTTTGTTATCTCTGAGGTGTGTTTGTTGCTCACAGGTGGAACTTCCTTATCTTCCAGCTCCAACCATCTCTTGGGTCCCTTTTTTGGGAAAGCAGATAAAGCTCAAAAGTTCAACACATCCCTGAAAGTTCAGAGCTTACAGCAGATTCAGTGACTGGTGATAAGCAGTTAACTCCAGACAGCCCCAGTCCAGATTCCAACATTCCTTAACAACATCTGTCACCATCTTCTTGCTCTTCATCCATTTTCTTGTCCTCTGGCTGGAACTCCTCCAGCTTGTCATCCCCTTGAAAGAAATGTCACATCTTAAAGGGCTGCACATAGAGGGAAACTCGAGGTGCCAGAATAAAATCTTCATTATTTGTATCAGAGTCAGGGAAATAAAAGTTTCCTTATCGTTAACAAGTCTGCCAGAGATTGGACAAAAATTAATGATATTCCCACCTGGTGATGCTCTGCAGCAAAATTCTGCTGATGTCCTGTGGAAATGCAAGTGTGGCCTTTGATAGGGGCAAATTGTTGGGATTTTCACAACATATTTAGGTCATGTGTGTGATCCTGTGTCTCATGAAATGAGTGCCCAAAACTCGWGGCTGATTTCTGTTCTGTTTCTTATTTGCTTCTGTTGGCTTCTTTCTGTGTTTTTGGTTGGTTGTTTTTTTTCTACATTTTGCACTGGGCCATGCATATGTTTGAAGGAAAATGGCATTTCCTGTCCTTCCCTGCTGTGCTCTGTGGGTTTTACTTTCCCCCTGTGGATGATCTGTGCCTGGAGATGGCTGGAAAACAGGGAACAACCAGCACAGGTTCAGCTGCACAGAGAAAATACTCAGCTAAATGTAATCAAATAAATTCCATCCCAAGGAGCTCTTCATGGTCTCCTTAATCCTCTTAGAAAGATCCTGTCAGCATTAGTCCTGTTGGAAAAACCCCAAACCTTCTCCAGCAGGGATCCTGTGGGCAAACAGGAAGAGAAACACTCTGAAGGATGCACATTCAAGTGAATTCTAATTTGCATTTCACAAATTTCATCCTTTTTCAGCGAATGATGCTGAAGGCTGTCTTGGATTTGAAGACTCTCCTTGACTGTGATGGTTTCTGGCTGGAAGAATTTGAGGCATTGTCCCTCTTTGCTTTTCCTGTGGGATGAGTATTGCAGAAATAAACTTCTGCCCTGCTCTCACACAAGTTTTGTGTGCCTCAAAACCTTTTGCAGAGCATGCTCTCAGATCGTGTTGTCTATTTTTCAGCATCTCTTCCACCACCCAGGTATTTATTATTTCAAACAGCAAGAACAAATAGGAAACAAAAGTTGCAGAGCTGTTTTGTAACTTTTCTGTGTGTTGTTTTGTTGTTGTTGTTGTTGTTTTGTTTTTTGGTTTTTGGTTTGGTTTTTTTTTTTTGAAGGGAAACAAACCAGCAGTCTGGTTATCAGACATGGAAATAGAGACTGCTGCAGGAATCCATGAGACATTGACAAGGCAGCCGTCAGTTTTCTGCAGAGATTGTAACTGCACAACTGATATTTCACAGTGAAAAGTCTCTTGGCTCATTCTTTTGAATTGTGAAGCGCAGGTGTCTTTGCAGTAAATGAATAAAAAGRGTTATTSTGATATGATTACACCTGTTTTTGTAATAACACTTCAGTTTTCACCTGCTCCAAGTGCATTATTAGAAAGTCCAGGCATTACCAGGAAACTCATTATATTGGGAACTGACTTCATTTTTAATCTTTTTGCAGAAATGTCCCTCAGTGCCCCAATTCATTTAATATTTACTGCTTCAAGCAGGGAGGTCTCAGGTTGGAGAGAAGAGCAATTCCTTTCTGCAGTCCATTTCTGCTGGAATTATTCTAACTCCAGTTAAAATGGTGAGTTTCTTGCAGCTGCTTTTCAAAGGGAAAAGTATGTGATACATGAATCAAGTTGAATCAGGCCCGCGGGGCTACAAAAGTGTTATCAGTGCATAAAAGCTTGGCTTTCACTTACTACAGAGTCACACAAATACACCTCCTTCATATAATTTACTCACTTGGCATCAGAGTAGAACCAAATACACTTTTTTTTTTGCTCTAGGGAGAGCTAGAAACCACCAGCAGCAGCAAAAGAAATGTATTTACCTCTGTGCTCCTGTGCATTGCCCTGGCTGGTTTAGGGGAATTCTGGATTCCAGAGGCCAAAAGAATTCTGCATCTGTGATTCTGCATCTTCTCTGTCTTTACCCATCTTCCTCATTGCAATATTTATTTTCCCCCTACTGTAGAAATCTGATCTTTCTTACCCAGAAATCTCAAGTTTCGTGTTTGTTTTCAGTGCAGCATAAACAAAATTGATTTGGTTGTTTCCTTTCCCTCTGCAGCCAATGTTGGCTTTTTACAACCATTTGAGATCATCCCTTCCCTTTGCTCTGACATGAAAGCAAAGTAGAGCCTCTTAACCCCCGTTTCCTCCACCTTTGTAATGTTTTACTGTTACTTCTTTTTAAAAATACACAGGACATTGTGAAACTCACAAGCTGTAGGATTTTTATCACAATTCCACATCCCTTCCAGAAACACCAGCTGACAGACACATACAAAGCTGAAAAAGGGAAACTTTTGCTGTCAGTCTGTGATTTTGGCTTGTGAATTATTAGATTTTATGTCAACCAATCACCTTTTTTATCCCCCCATTTCAGCTGCTTGGTGTGGGAATGAGGGAAGCAAAATGCTGTAATAAAGCAGCTGAGTGAGATTTGTATTTATGTGTCTGTGGTCTTGTGCCACTATTCTGAATGGGTTGACCTTCTTTTCTAAATTAGAAGGTCTCTGAAGCAAGTGAAGGATAAGAGGATGAGAAAATGGATTTTTCCTCTCTGTAGAAGCTGATTATGTATAAGCATCAGCAACAGTAGGGAAATTACCTTTGTATCTCACTTTAATAATTGATCTGCTCAGCTCTTTGCAGCCCTCCTTCTGGGGTCACCACCCATGGGATCTGTGTGCTGTGCTGATCCAGGACCAGAAAACAGAGTTCATGCAATCTCTGTGTGGAAAAATGATATTAAAGGCTGCCCCTGTCGTGGCTGGAGCTGATCTGTGCTGAGTCCTGTGCTCAGAGCAACCCCAGGAGCTGAACCTCAGTGACAGCAAAGGATCCCCCTCCTCAGCAATGAATTCTTGCCATCCTTGAGCAATTAGAAACTTGTGCTTCATCCTGAGGAGCAAATCCTGACCCCCTGAACCCATGTGTTATGAGAACTAAGAGCAGAACGGAACCAGGTTTAACACCTCCAGACTCCAGAGCTCCTTCATTTGGAGACCAGGGGAGAGGGCCAACCCCRTTCCATCCTCTGCAGGACTTTTTGAGTATTTAGAGTATTAAATGTAAGTTAAAACAGCTAGGGAATTTGCCTTTTCCCTTTGTTTTCCCCTCTTCTTCTCTGATTCATTTAGTTAAATCAATCTGTGTGTTAGGAAAATATATTCCAGACCACAGGACACTCCCTGAGTGAGGCTTTCCATCTCACTCACCCTGTAAAACTCCTCCAGGATTTCCAATCTTATTAGGAGCCCCCTCTTCCTGTCTCTGTTTGCTTTTATGTGCTCAGGATGCCCTTTCTTCTACTCCTAAACTTTTTTGTGTATTAGCTGAAGCCATAATCCTAATGAAGGCATCTATAGGGACAAAAAGGCTACAGGGCAAATGCAGCCTTAATTTAAGAATGTTGGATCAGGGAAGGAGGAGAAAGTTTTAAATCCCAGGAGGGATTTCTGACTCCCCAGACCAGGAGAATGTTCTGTGGGAGCAACAAGCACTCTCTGCATGCAGCTGTGATCTGTGAAAGCTGAGTCCTGCAGAGCTCCTGCAGCGATGAGGTTTCTGTGTAAGGAAACACAAACTGGTTAAAATCCTTCTGGGTTCCTAATCCTCACTTGGGAATAAATCCAAAATAATCTCTGAAATGATGTTTTGAGTCTTGGAGGATCTTTCTTTTCCTGACCTCTTCTTCAAGACAGTTTATTAAGGTTGAAAATGCTTCACTGAAAATAATGAGCAGATTTGTGACTTCTGAAGAAATATGATGCCCCTTCATTAATTACTCTGTGGAAAATCATGCTTTTTGGTGTGTGTGTGTGTGCAATATTATCTCCCCTCACCAAAGTGGAGKTTTGTGCTTGCACAGGTCCTGATCAAGTTTTGTGCAGGATTTCTCAAAGGCTGATTTGTTTCTGTGTCCCTCTGAGCTGGAAAAGAGAGCTGGGACAATCCCTGGTGTGTTCTGAATGTAAAAACAACTTTATTTTTCATATTGGTGAGCTATTTTGGCTAGCTTGGCTTTTCTGTGTGACAGTGTGTCATAAATAGTAATAACTGAAGAACAGGCAGGAATATTTTTTTTAAGGTGAAGGTTAATTTGCTCCTTTCAGGTTATGAGGCATCATCCATGGTTGGAGCCCTCACATCCTTCTAGACCAGGAGCAAATGACAACTTCAGCTTTTTGGCAGCAGCTGCCTTGCAAACAGGAATGTGTGCTGCAGTCAAGTTTGGGGCCTGATATTCTGACCTGATGCTGAGGAAATTTGGCTGTGACTGATGCTCAGAGAATGGGAAGTAGCATGAAAAAAAAGGCTTTCAGATGTGAATTTCTGCAAGGTGGATAATAAATTAGGATCCTGGGATTGGTGAGAAAAATGGAAACACACAAAAAGCTGCTATAAAATGTAATCATGTTCTATTGACAAAGCAGTATATTTTTATTTGTGAACAGAAGATACAGAGTATTCTACTAAAAGCATCAATGTTAAAGCCATATAATGCCTTATTTGGTTCACCTGGTTCACCCACCTCTGCCTACACACACACAAAACTTGCCATCAAGATAAAAAAATCTGGATTCCTAAATAAAATTTTAAATTCTCAGCTTGATATGCAGAAATCCTGAAGAATATATGATATGTGTTCTCTTTTGGTGCACAGGGTGGCTCTGTAAAATGTTTGCTGCCCCTGCTGGACCAAACTCTGCTCTCAGACCAACCAGGTTTCTGCTTCTGTGAGGGAAATCTTGGAACCTGGTACAGCTTCATGAGCTAAAAGGGTAGGTTTCAAAAATTCATCTTTGCAAAATTTAATCTCTATTGTAACTAATAACCATGGGCTTGGAATCACTTCCTTGTGATTTGTGTGGCTTAAAACAAAACACTCTCTTCATTATTTACATTTCTGCAAGAAGAGGTCTGAACATTTTAGTGCTAAGGGTGGAGCTTGGGAATTTGCTGTGTGAATAGTAGAAATATATACCCAGATTTATTAGGCCTTAAATATTTTTGAGAAGTGGAGTTGAT
>NW_026624730.1:20659-21893 GCF_030028575.1 Malurus melanocephalus | reverse complement strand
GCCTGCAGGAAATGTAACAAACTTTAAAAATGTAAGGAGAAGGATTGATGCAGAATCCCTTACTGCAGGGGAAAAAGCCATGGTTGGTTAATCATTTGGTGATTTATTGTAAGAAACTCATATTGGCCCATGAAAAGAAATGCTGCCCAACCAAAAATGGAGAATAATTAACACCTTTCCCTACACGGTTACAGATAACTTATCAAAGTGAAAGCAGACTGCCGTAGCCCTCACTATTTTACAGCTATGTGTGGGGGCTGGGCTCGGACACAGCCTGAGCTCAGAGGGTCAAAATAGCGCAGACTCTAGCTGGGCTAACACATCCAGTCATGGGACTGGATAAATGAAAGTATTCTACCAATAAAAGACAAAAACATGCTGCATAAACATGGGAGGTTGCCTAGCCATGTGATCTGGCTGAGGCATGTTTGATTGGTGTGTTCTCTGAACYCGGGAGATAAGAAAAGTGTATAAAAAGCATGCAGTAGCAGTGAGGTCAGGTGACAGCTGCAATCACTAAGAGAGACAGAGAGCAGAGCTGAATATCACTATATCTAAGAGAGCCTGAAATCCAAAGACTAATAAAGAAGCACCTGGACCTGCCTGCCTGCCTCTCGTGTGTGTTTCCTGCGCCGGGGGATCTGTGGGATCTGCTGGGGCTCAATGAGGCAAATTCAATAGCAGACAGAAGGGAAACTGCATTTTTAATTGTCCTATTTAAATGAGACTTTACAAAGCAGGTGTCCTTCAGGTTTCCTGCAAAAGTCATCCATCACTGTAAGAGTCAGCTATTTTAACAGTCTCCAAAAATTAGGAAAAGGAGACAGGAAGAAACTCTGGCAGTGTGGGAACTTTAACAGGAGAAGCATCTGATCATCAAAGCACTGAGAGGACTTCACCAAGATTTCTCTGAAATTAGGATTAAATGTGTTCTGTTCTGGCATAGTCTCAGCTGGACATTTTTTCCCCTGCCTCCCTCTCTCCCCCTTGAAAGAGTAACTTGATTAAATATCAGAGATATGAGATACCTGAGAGTGCTGGCTGGTGCTGAGGAATTGCAGGAATCTGCAAAAGGGGCTGGAACGGTGCCCACTGCACCGGGGGCTCCACACCACTGCCATCACAGCTCAGCTAAACCTGAGCAAACCTCTCCCAAAATTATCACAGAGGAGGTTTTGGTGATGGTGGTCGTTTGTCCAGAGCAGGATCAGAGAGAATTGCTGCTTGTGGAGAT
>NW_026624730.1:16545-17868 GCF_030028575.1 Malurus melanocephalus | reverse complement strand
TGTGGATGCCCAACACTTACCATCCAGAATGACTCCATTTTTCTTCTTAAAGATCTTCCCCCAAGAGGAGAACCCCTCACCTAAAATTTTTCTTCTTTTCTCCCAGGCCAATGGACCAACAGGAATTAATTTTGTAAAGGTCAGGTGGCACAATTCTATTCCTGCTTCAGCCGACTGTCCATTTCTCCCTGCTGTGCTCAGAACAGTTTGCAGCTGATGCAGGTCATGGTTTATTTGATAAATTTGGCTAATAGCTCAGGCCAGAGAAGGTCTAGGTCTGCTGTGGATTGAGCAGGAGTTGCAGCATCACTGCAAGAGTGTGAACTTTGTTAAAACACCAGAATTCAGACTGAAAGTCCCAGTTCAGTGGTGCTCTCCAGTGTAAATCAAATAGAAGGAACTGAGTGCCATTTCCTCAGGTGTCTTTTTTTTTTTTATTATTTTTTTTTTATTATTTTTTTTTTTATTTCCATCTGTAACTGCACAGTCTTAAATGCAACCTTTTATTTTAGGAGTGCAGCCTGCACGATCAGAAAGAGCCTGGGAGAGTGTTTTTATCTCTAACAGGTTTTATTTCTCTTCATCTGTGCCTTTGCTTGAAGCTGCCAATCTGTAACTACCCAGGTTCTCTGGATCAGTGAGCAAGCACTGTCCTGAGGTGGGATTAAAGGGAATTTTGAAGAGGGATCATAGATTTCCAGCTGTGCTTCTGTCTCTGGGTATCTGTACTGGTTCATGTAATAGGAAATGGGGTGAATCAGATTTMATTTAYGTCAACAGCTCAAAACATGCCATGGTAGAACTCTGATTTTATGAAAAAGGATGCTTTTTAAATGGTTTGAGCAGAAATCTCATTAAAACAGTATGAAAAGCTTCCATCCTCCAGTTTTCTTCTTCCTCCCTCTCCTTTCACAGTGATGATGCACAGATCTTGCAGAAGGTAATTAGGAATTTCCAGCCCCTTAAACAGAAACCATCTTGTGATTATCTGGACCAAAGTGTTGTCTCTCTCCTTCTTCCTCACACAGACAGCACTGGAGCTGCCAAGCAGGATATTCAAGGCAAAAAGACAAATTGAAAAGGACACAAACATCCTTAAGCCAGCCCAGCACTAGCAATTACTAAGTAAAATAGTCAGACCTTTCACTACCCAAAACTGAACTGTGTGACTGCAGTGCAAACCTTAAGATTTCTGCCAGTGTATGGAATTTTTTTCACAAAGGTTTTCTTTTCTGGTTTCTCTCTTTTTGGCTCCATTTTACTTCTTAAAGATCTTCCCCCAAGAGGGGAACCCCTCACCTAAAATTTTTCTTCTTTTCTCAC
>NW_026624730.1:13590-16096 GCF_030028575.1 Malurus melanocephalus | reverse complement strand
GAAACAATCCAAAACAATAAAAAAAAAAAGTGAATTAGAAGCTCTGAGAAGACAGAGAATAAAATCATGCTGCTATTTCATGTTCTGAATGCCCAGACCTTGAGCACTTTGAGCCACTCCATTCCCTCCCACCTCAAAAAGGAKAGGTTGTAACAGAAAAAGATTGGGAYAAYGGCAGCAATMAARATCCAAAATAYAGAGCTCTTTGAACAGACTGGGGCTGTCCAGCCTGGAGAGGGCAGCAGAAAATGAACATCTTTAACAKWTGGCAAAGRGCTGYCCTGTGTCCCTGYCAGAGRGGAGAGAACTCTGCAAGGAAGGATGGAAGCTGAGCCTGGGGGAGGGGAGAGGAGAGATGGCTCAGTGTTTGCTCTTCACTGCCCAAATCTTTACTTTTGGCAGCAAATTAAACTGATGCTTCTCAACCTGAGTCAGCTGTGCTATAACAGTAACAGATCAGCAATCTCCCTGCTCAGATCTTGGAGCATGAGCTTCATAATCTGGTTTTAGCCAGCATTTCCTGCCCCTGTCCCATGAGCATGGGTAAAGTGGCCATAAGCCAAGGCTGACACACCAAAGGTGCTTCGGCACCTCTGAAATCAGCACCACTCAAGAAGTGAAGGCATTATGGAGAAAGAGGGAAGATAAATCTCTGTTATAGACCTACTGCTGACCACTGTCAATGATGAAAACCTTCCTGTTGGGTCTTGTATTCTAAAAACCAATTATGTTACAACAAAATAGTTTTGTAATGGCATATCCTGAAATTCTGTAGGAAAGGTTTGCCAGTAAGCAATGAAATGGATTTCATACACAAAAAGTTTTCAAGATAGTTTGAAAGGTCACATGTTAGAAAATTCCCCCTGCAAATAAAAATTAAGTCCTTTACTTTTTCAATACTTGAAATATATTTTTTATGCTCCATCGAACTTTTCCAGTACTTGTCACACTTTGCCAAATAAAACACTCAAAATACATTTTCAGGTATGCTATTTTAAAAAATAGTTATATTCTATAATGCTAGTCTTTTGAAAATATTATTATCTTTGTATGCTATTCATGATGGATAACAAATTCAGGCCTCGCTTCAGAACAGAAGAATTAATTGTAAATTCATCATCATATAAATGAAGCAAAGTAATGTGCCTTAGTTTTCTGAAATATCTGGTTTAAGAAGCCTTGGACAAAGAAATGTCCAAACATTTAACCTTTAATTATTAAAAATAAACCACAAGGAKGAATGCTTAACTAATTTTATAGACTTGAATTAATTTTAAATAATATGTGTGGGAACTGATGGCCTTGGCTACCAGCTAATAAAACCAAGGGATTCGTCTTATACACTGCTATTTGCATCTGCTTAGAAACATGGAATTATTCTTCTTCTGTCAGTGCAGTCCTCTTCTGACAAGAATAAGGCTGGGACAATCTCATAGAAAATATCTAAATCACTTGAAGTCTTCCTCAATTTCAGGTAGCGTGACCGTGAAGTTTTAACAGAAAAATAAATTTCTTTCTACTGTTAAAAGTAGGAGGAGGCTGTGGAAGCCTAGAAAATGCATATCAGGTTATCCACCAGGGCAGTGGAGGAGTTCAGTTTAATGAGTGGCTCACTGGAACCCCAGTGCAGTGGTTCACCCATTCCTCCATTACATCTCAGTACAACTCCACTGATTGCTCAAATTGTTTTAAATGAAAAAATATTTTGTTGCTTCAAGCTTACGGCAATAGCTTCCTTTCCCTCCCTACCTTTTTTTTTTCTTTATTTTTTTTTTTTTAAATTCCATGGCCTTCTAGAGCTATGCAGCAGCAGCAGGTTCAGGTTGGGGAGCCACTGATGCAATTTGGTTTGCAGGAGGTCTTTTACAGTGAAAATTGCCCACAAAAAAAATGTCACCCCTGTACCTGACAAAGTGCTTTGATTAAAGCTTCACACACAGATATTAAGTTTTAAAAAAGCCCACAAATGACCAATACCACTTCCCTGCAGAAACTCTAATGGAGCATCTTCAAAGGAATGTTCTTGTTTCACTGTGCTATTTTGGAGGAAATGGGATTTTATTTTAGTGATGTTGTTTTATATTTGCTCATTCTGTGTTATGTACAAAGATATTATCTATGCCAGCTGCTGTCTGAAACTTTAAAGAGGAGGGGAGAACCCAGAAGGAAAGGAGATATCTGTTAACATCTCATGGATGAAAGGAGCTCATGAATCAAACATGATTAATTTCTACATCAATYATATTTGCTTGCATTCTTTTCACACATCCTTTAATATGTGAAACTGGCTGCACAGTTCTGCATGTGGCATAGGTGGCCTCATTCTAATCAATAGCTGTCAATAATGGTTGTATTAATTTCCAAAAAAGATTTTAAAAAAAAAGCTGTGCAGAGGTTCTGGATGCTGTATGTACTCTTCCTAAAGAGCAGACAAAACCTTGGAAATAAAACTCTCTGCAGCTGAGGCTGTCTGTGCCTGGGGAGGTGAGAGTGGCCACAAGGAGCA
>NW_026624730.1:0-12010 GCF_030028575.1 Malurus melanocephalus | reverse complement strand
GAGGTATGTCCAGAACTTTCACTGC
The DNA here is from genome assembly GCF_030028575.1 of Malurus melanocephalus. Classification (NCBI taxonomy): domain Eukaryota; kingdom Metazoa; phylum Chordata; class Aves; order Passeriformes; family Maluridae; genus Malurus; species Malurus melanocephalus. The sequence continues at coordinate 11,985 of NW_026624730.1, read as the reverse complement.
TTTAATTAAGTTACAGACATAACAGCATTTACATACCTTAATATTCTGGCACATGAGCAAATTGCAGTTCTTAATGTTACCAGACATTTCCTGTGCAGGCAGCAAACTGCATTTTCACAAATGGGGAGCTCAAAACCCAGCAGTTTTTCTGAGGTCGTTGTGTCTCATGGTGTGGATTCGGGTTTGCAGTCCCACATTATTGCTGGGGTCACTTGTGACCTGTGAATCCTCTGTCCTGAGAAAATAAATATATGAGCTCAGTTAAGAAATAAGCAAGCACAAACAAAAACTAGATCGACTTTCTGAGCTGGACATCAGGAGAGATTTCATTACAACCCTAATAAGTAAATAAATTCTATAGTAATGCATCCTTGTTTTGAAGGACTGTTTATATGCTGAACCAGAAGGGTAAATTCTGTCCCCTTTGGGTTTTTGACTCAGTACCTGTCAGCACAATTTGGCAGGTGCTTCCCAGAGGAGTTCAAACACACTGGCATGCAGTTAAAGGAGATTATTTGAAGTGTAATGAGTCTTTAGGGTGGAACAAGCACCATCCATCACTGTCACACAGAGAAGCTGGTGTGACCCCAAGATCTGCCATCCTCTAAGCAGACCTCCCAGCCCTCTGAGCTCACTCTGTTCCTTCTCAAACGCTTTTAGAAAAGGTTGTATTTGACTTTGGCAGGCCTTCCTTTCTATTCTGTTACTTACATCTGACTGGAGAAATTGCAGCAGAGCAGGAGCTCCTCTGCATGAGCAGGCATGAAATGAGAACAGCAAACACTCTTCCAGCAGTGTTCTGGAGGACACTTAATGCTGTTTTCTGCACATTAATTTATGGAAAGACAAAGAGCAGTAGCAGTAAACAAATACCTTTGAAAAGCAACCCCTGGGCTGTGTCAATACTCAGCTTGCCTTTCAGCTGGAACAGTGTCCAGGTGAATTGGACCACCTAGAAGAGAGTGGAATGAAAATTCGGGTTACTTTCATTTCAATGTGTCCCAGACCAGCACCTCCCACACATTAATTGCAATTGGAGAGGTTTGTGTTCCATTGCCAGCAGCAGCTTTCAAAAGTGATGTGTGGGCACACACCCTGCTTCACATAGATGCTGGGATTTTTTACTGAAACCTTAACAAATATCTTGGTAAACACAAATACATAGTGACTTTAGTATAGAAATTAACATATCTGCTAATTCCTGATCTTGTGCAGGAGGAAGTAGAGTCTTTTTTATACTGTGGGAAAGTAGAACTATGTTCTGTTGTGTAGCTAAAGCTGCTCAGCTGGGCAGGYTGTGATACCAACGTGTGGCTAAGAGCTTTTAACAGATGCCATTTAGGCTCTCCATTTAAAGAAATGAGCTTTCACCTCTAATCTTCTTCCCCCTGTAGTGCTGCACAGAGGACTTTAGCTTTGCAGACCAATTAGGCACTATAATTACTCTGAACTCTGTTTCAGTGGCATCTACAGGCTGGCTGTGCACTGTGGTTATTGGTTTTTATTGCTTAGTTTTAAATCAAGGTTCTATCTTCCAATTGGTCTGTGCCCTTAGATTTGAATACACTTTCCTTGCAAATTCTAAAAACCTCTTCATACTTTTCAGAGCATAAATATCTCTAAAAGTTGAAAAGCAAAGCATTCTGTTGAAGTCTTGGCTGAATGGCTCAATCCTAGGGAATACTGGATTTCCAATTGCTGGTGTAAGGACTCCCAGGTTTCTGTAGCATGACAAATAATTATATTTATGAGAGTTCCCATGACCATCAGGGTTTTTCAAAAACACCCATATATTTCCAGCTGAGAAAAGGCATTTTGTCAGGTGAAAAATGTGTTTATCCCTTGTATTGAGTTATTGCATCTGGAAGGACCAGAATTTCTCACTACATTTAAAAAGTTGCTGGAGGTTGTGATACAGGCCAATGACTGAACTGATCCAGGGCTCTGCCAAATTCTTTCTTTTCACAGCTGGAGGGCCCCATTCACCTCTTGGAGTGGTCTGGAATGGGTTTCCCTGCTCTTCTGAAGAACTGGATTAACAAACCCCTGTTGGAGCCATGCACAGTGCCCTTTGCCCTGCCATGGTCATGTTTCCACCCAAAATGTGGCAGTGGTTTGTGCACAGAAGGAAGCAGAGAATCTCATGCTTGCTTTGCTCAGAAGAGGCAGGAGGAGCTGTTCATCCTCCACTTTGTATATTCCCTTTATTTTTTAAATGGCTCCTCATCCTGTGGCACGAACAGCTGGAATAAAAGGAGGATTTATTCTAATTACACTGAAAACATATGTATGTAGAACTATTACAATATCCCTGATGGCATAAGGGCACTGGAGACTTCAAACAGAGATAAAACTTGTGCTCAGAACCTGATAAAAGCCTTTCCTATGCTGTGAGAGCATCGTGAGAAGAACTGTTCCCAACTTCCACCACCAATCTGTTCCTTCCTCCTGAGCAGCTGTGCCTGTGGGACTGCAATACACAATGAGCCTTATGGAATCCTAAATCTCCTGCTCAGGAGCCTCCTCCAGCTTAAACTATCCCAGACAAACATCCCAGGGGGGTGCCTCCAGCTGCTCTGTGTGGTGGTAGAAGGGTTCAGCAATGGTGGGAAAGGTGGGTTTGTGTGGGTGGGGTTTTTGTTGCTCTTTTCATTGTTTTTGTTATTTCAAATACAAAAGGAACATAGGCCAACTTCTCTCCTTTCTTGAAAGCAGGCAAAAGCTGCCTTTTGGGTTCTGCCTTCAAAAGTGCACAAATAATTCAAAGCAGAATAAATAGTATGCAAAGAGTGAGGGACATTACTTACATACTGGACTTAAATTTGTGTAAGAAGCTCTGTTTCTGTTAATGCTGGGATAAATCCTTTCTTGCTGACAGGACAAGGGCTGCAGGTGTCCTTCATACAACCTGGAGGAGAAAGAAATGAGGAGAAATCATCATAACAATCTAAATCATGCCAGACCTGGCTGGTGGTGCAAGAGTGGGGAAAAGGAAATGGACAGACCAGAGGAAGAACTACGCCTGTTTGAAACCATCTGGGGATACCTGCAGGCAGCAGGACAGAGATGCCCACAGTGGTTCTTCCTCTGGAGTTCAGTGTTGGGGGAATTCTGATCTGAGCAGCATGGCAGGACACCTCCTCATTTTGGGAAGCTTCCTCTGTCAGTGTGGGTGGAAAACAAATCTGATTGTGACGTAGGTGCTTCCCCAGGTGCATTTGTGTGAGTGAGCAGCTCTCATGGGAGCTGCAGCAAATTCCTGTCATTGGGAAACTGCTCAGGCACAGCAGACTGGACAACCTTCCATTCTGGGAGTTCTGTGAGAAAAGGTTGGGTTGGATATTTTTAGTTTTGTTTGTTTGTTGTGGGGGTTTTTGTTTGTTTGCTTGTTTTGATTTTTAAATTTTTTTTTTTTGTGTGTGGGTGGGTTTTTTTGGTGTTTGTTTTTGTTTTTTGTTTGGTTTGGGTTTGGTTGGATTTTTTGGGAGGCATTGGCTTTCTTTTGTTTGTTTTTCATTTTTGTTTTGTTTTGTTTAGATAAATAATTTAAAGGAGCTCTAGCTGATGTGTTGGAGCCCAAGACAGAATCCAAAAGTAAATCTTTCCTTTCACCTCTGCCTTTTCTCCAAGTGCCTTCCAGCCTCCTAAAAGAAAATGGATTATACAGAGCTGCAGTTTTATCTTTGCAACAGGATCAATGCAACAAAATTTTCCTCTATGAAAAGCTTTGGACCTTTTCTCTGTGTGAATCATGAAAACTTCACACTCTTTTTTTGCTCCTGAAATAGGGCAGGAGGCCACATTTAGGCGTGCAAAGCACAGGGCAGCCCCACTCAGTGACCAAAACCAAGCACAGACTTTTCTTTCCCCACCTTCAATCCCCAGAGAGCTGCACAAGGTGTGAGCTGGGAAACAAGAACTGCCCAAAGCTGCACAGGCTGGCAGTGCCAGAACAAAACTCCTTTTCTACCTGTGCCAAAGAGATCAGAGCAAATCTGCCANAATCATTACAGATCTTTACAGATAACCTGTTTTTATGGGGACAGTCAAAGAAAGAGGAAAAAAGTTCAAAAACCTCCAGAAAAGTTYGTTTTTGTTTTTTGGTTGGTTTGGGTTTGGTTGGATTTTTTTGGGGGAGGATGGCTTTTTTTTTTGTTTTTCGTTTTTGTTTTGTTTTGTTTAGATAAATAATTTAAAGGAGCTCTAGCTGATGAGTTGGAGCCCAAGACAGAATCCAAAAGCAAATCTTTCCTTTCACCTCTGCCTTTTCTCCAAGTGCCTTCCAGCCTACTAAAAGAAAATGGATTATACAGAGCTGCAGTTTTATCTTTGCAACAGGATCAATGCAACAAAATTTTCCTCAATGAAAAGCTTTGGACCTTTTCTCTGTGTGAATCATGAAAACTTCACACTCTTTTTTTGCTCCTGAAATAGGGCAGGAGGCCACATTTAGGGGTGCAAAGCACAGGGCAGCTCCACTCAGTGACCAAAACCAAGCACAGCCTTTTCTTTCCCCAACTTCAATCCCCAGGGAGCTGCACGAGGCGTGGGCTGGGAAACGAGAACTGCCCAAAGCTGCACAGGCTGGCAGTGCCAGAATAAAACTCCTTTTCTACCTGTGCCAAAGAGATCAGAGCAAATCTGCCACCCCAGAACACAGCACAGGGGCTTGGGCAACGGAGGAGAAGAGAGGGAGATGTGCTTTGGGGAAGAAAAAAACCAATCCTGGAGCAGGGTAAGAGAAAGGAGGGAGAGACTGGAAGGAAAGAAACTCAGGTTCACAGAATCACAGAATCATTTAGGTTGGAAAAGGTCTCTGAAATTTATGGCCTCACGATTATGAATAACGTGATTACCAATTGTTTTATTGGTGGGTCAAGATTGTCAAATACATTGACATGGGCTGTTTTGAGGATATGTCAGATTTAATCTGTCTAGATGCTTTTACCTGGGGAAAGGACAGCATGTCTCCCTCAAAAGTTGAGGTGTCTAACAAAATTTGTGGCTTATTTTACAGGCCTAAGTTGTTGCCATAGGCTAGGGAATATCAGAAGTATGCATTTCAGGCTTTTACATTCAGTAATCCCCCATGACCTTTACCTTTTGATCATCTTTAAAAAGAAAATTGTCTTAAAACCTGTCATGATATTAGAGTTCAACAGAAGCACTTGAATTGGTATAAACAATAAAATGCAGAAATATTGAAGTAATTATTTCATTGTCAAGCCTTATGAATGGATGCTAATCCTAATCATTCAGAAAACTTTCATTTGTAGAATTGGTATAAGAAGTGATTTATATTTCATTTTTAATTTACTGCTATACTTCCTCCACGTGTTTGGCTGAACTCTCCATGCCAGATCCAATTCCGAAAAAAGCCTAATCCCAAATCTCATAGTTTAACAGAATATATTTTCTTAGTGTGACCAGGAAGAAGGATCATGAAATTGCGAGGAAGTTCTTCTTATGGAGTCATCAAATTTAAAAGCCTGTGGTTTAAAACTGTTCCCCACTGTCCTATCATCTATCCGTCCTTGTCAAAATATTAATACACTGTTACACATCCTAGAGTTCTTTAACTTTTAATCAGAGTCTGGGAGTAAATTTATTTCAAAAGAACTGGTAGTTTTATTTCTTTCCTTATTTTAATAGATTATTTTGTTTCTATTTTTTTTTTCTAATTAAAACCTATCTGTCCTAACAATTTTGTGCTTTTGGATACTTTTAATAGGTAGAATTTCTGTTGCTGCTTTTGTCAAATACTCTGTTATTGGCAATTTGAAAATGAGAAAACTTGGATTGGTAGAAGACAATTCTGAAAGCAAGAGAGGTGCTTTGGAAACACAACCTTTTCCTTGAGAAATGTGTGCTTTACTACTTAATAGCAAAGAAGCAAGTACTTTTTATTTTCCCACAGATGCAAAGGCTAAAGAAGAAACCTGATGGACAGAGGGGTCTGAGCCAGCTCCCTTCAAGGACAGTAGCAAATGACCTGCAGCTAAGGGCAATTAGCAGTGGCTGTTAACTGGAGAAACAGGAGGTCAGGACATGATGCAAAGAGGCAGCTTTGTAGCAAAAGCAGGTGGCAGGGGAGAGTGAAATTAAAGGGAAAAGTGACAAGGACTGGATGCTGAATGCAGATGGAAATGTGCAGTGGGGTTTTGGTCATTGGCTGCTTAATTCCCTTTCTTGCAGGTGGCCATCAGTCTCTTTTTTCTCAGCATTTGAATCACAGCAAAGTAGATCCTAATCAGCACTTCCAGTGGCTTTTGTGGTTTGCAACACACAAAGTTATTTAACTGGTGAAAGGTGGACTTTAATATATGAAAAAGGAGGCTGTAAGACCCCTGCAAAGATCCCTTTTTGTCTCCTTTGTTTGAAAGAAGAGGAAATTAATATTACTCAAAACACAAGAAGAATTCTCTCCTTTTTGTGGACAGGGTTGAATTTTTCTGCTTTTAATTTAAGTGCCTGGGATATTTAATAGAGAACATTCCAGTGGTACAGATTTTCATCTCTGTTTCGTTTTTGCCCTCTTTGAATTTCCAGCCATCTCATCCTGCTTTGCTTTATTTAGCACGAGGCTAAGACTTTCCAAAGAGTCTAATGACTTAGAGTGCTTTTGTTGGACAAATTCCCAAACCAAGAAGATTTCACAAGGCTTTGGTTTTCTGAAAGAAGTTAAGACAATTTAACGTAGGTTTGGCACTTTGTAAAAATTTCAGTCATTTGAGTGTGAACATTGAGTAGTCCCAGTAGGACCAACTGATTTCAGCTATCCACACTCTATAAATAACTCTATTATAGGACTAATTTTACCATCTTTATTGGTAGAACAAAAAACCCAAACCTTTCAGGCACATCTGAAGATCCCATTGCTAATGGGATCATTGGCAGATCTGAACTGTTCAGAAATCCAAAGGGATTGCTGGGGCAGCTGGTGATGCACCACTTCTCCCACCAGCAGGAAACACGCCCTTGGTAAGGAGCAATCCTCCTCAGGAGAGCCCTGCATCCCTCAGGAGTGTGGGTGCAAAATGTCCCAGCTGAAAGCTTCAACAGGAATATTTCAGTGGTTTTCTTTCATCAACAACTCAGCCACTGTTACAAAACAGCTCCTTGTTGCAAATCTGAGCTCACATTTCTGTGTGGCTGTTGTGTCTCTTTGGTTGATCACACTGAGAATGTCACCCTGTGCTTACATGCAGGATGATTGGCTTCTGCATCATTCTTTCAACTTTATTTGTTTGGTTTTAATCATATTTTGCATGAGTACACAAGTTTTGCCAGATTTTCATTCAATGTTAAATTATATGAATGGTGAACTACTTATGCTGCTCCATATCCCTCTTCTTCTTTTCCTTGCAGGGAATGAACCTTTCAAAAACCTGCAAACGCTGAAGGATCAATGCTCAGCTCAGCTGAAGATGTTTTGGATCATATAATTGTGTTCCAGATTAAATCAGGACACTTAAAATATTTCTAATTACAAGTTTTCTGGTGTTGAATTTGTCAAGCAGGAGAATGCACGTTGTAACATACAAATACAGACTCAGGTGGCTGCAGCAACAACCCACTTTGAAGACAGTCATAAAAAGGAAATTTGCTTTCATCTGAATTACAGCAAAGACTGCAAGAAAGAGATGGGAAAGGAACAAAAATACAAAATTATGTGCATTTTCAGGATACTGAGAAGAACTTTCTTTTTTCTTTTTCTTTTTTTTAAATTTTTTTCCTATTAACTGGAAAAAAAAAATTCTGCATAAAAAGAATGTAACAGGGGAACAAGAGAAAGAAAACTCAAATTTCCAGGGGCTCTGATACTACTTCTGGGTGTTAGAATCTGTCTTGAGTAGCCAGTTATTCACAATTATTTATTTCATTAAGAAAATTTAAACATTTCTCTCCATTCTGGCACTGGAATAGAAAATGATTATGGATAAAGTATTCCGCTTTTGGCAAACTGTGGTCTTCCACATCTCAGAACAGACGTTAATTTGGTGGTCTTTTTAGAGACCTTTTTCAGCATTCAGTGAGGTTTCTGCTGGGCCTGTTCTGTTCATATCTGCATTAAGGTCATTTGACATAATCTCCATGAGCATTGTTGTGAGTCTTGTCCAGAGAATTATCCTTCTATTACCAAGTACAAGCATTAATTAAAAAAAAAAAAAAAGTATCAAAATGACTTGAAGATTTTATTGCATGTTCACCTCATAGATAACAGTAGATTGACCAGGTTCACATTTCTTTCCCAGTGGCCAAAGTACTTTTACCAACTAGCAATTAACCTTTAATAAATGCCTTATTGAAATCAAACACTTATTTGTAACAGTTCATTTGAAATGCAAATACTTTGCGTGTCAGGCAGTCGTTTCATGGGAACTTTCTGATTAAATCTTTTATCATGCAGCTTTATAGGCAACAGTCACAAAGGGCAGCAAGGCCATGAAAAANTGATGGACAGAGGGGTCTGAGCCAGCTCCCTTCAAGGGCAGTAGCAAAATGACCTGCAGCTAAGTGCAATTAGCAGTGGCTGTTAATTGGAGGAATGGGAGGTCAGGACATGATGCAAAGAGGCAGCTTTGTAGCAAAAGCAGCTGGCAGGGAGAGTGAAATTAAAGGGAATAAGTGACAAGGACTGGATGCTGAATGCAGATGGAAATGTGCAGTGGGGTTTTGATCATTGGCTGTTTAATTCCCTTTCTTGCAGGTGGCCATCAGTCTCTGTTTTCTCAGCATTTGAATCACAGCAAAGTAGATCCTAATCAGCACTTCCAGTGGCTTTTGTGGTTTGCATACACAAAGTTATTTAACTGGTGAAAGGTGGACTTTAATATATGAAAAAGGAGGCTGCAAGACCCCTGCAAAGATCCCTTTTCATCCTCTTCTTTGTTTGAAAGAAGAGGGAATTAATATTACTCTAAACGCAAGAAGAGTTCTCTCCTATGTTCATCCTTTTTGAGGGCAGTGTTGAATTTTTGTGCTTTTAATTTAAGTGCCCGGGATATTTAATAGAGAACATTCCAGTGATACATATTTTCATCTCCTTTTTGTTTTTGCCCTCTTTGAATTTCCAGTCATCTCATCCTGATTTGTTTTATTTAGCACAAGGCTAGGACTTTCCAAAGAATCTAACAACTTAGAGTGCTTTGTTGGACAAATTCCCAAACCAAGAAGCTTTCGCAAGGCTTTGGTTTTCTGAAAGAAGTAAAGACAATTTAACGTAGGTTTGGCACTTTGTAAAAATTTCACTAGTTTGAGTAGTCCCAGTAGGACACACTCTATAAATAACTCCATTATAGGACAAATTTTACCATCTTTATTGGCAAAAAAAAAAAAAAAAACCACAAAAAAACCCAAACCTTTCAGGCACATCTGAAGATTCCATTGATAATATCAATGTTCAGAAATCCAAAGGGATTGCTGGGGCAGCTGGTGATGCACCACTTCTCCCACCAGCAGCAAACATGCCCTTGGCAAGGAGCAATCCTCTTCAGGAGAGCCCTGCATCCCTCAGGCGTGTGGGTGCAAAATGTCCCAGCTGAAAGCTTCTACATGAATATTTCAGTGGTTTTCTTTCATCAACAACTCAGCCACTGTCACAAAACAACTCATTGTTGAAAATCTGAGCTCACACTTCTGTGTGGCTGTTGTGTCTTTGGTTGATCACACTGAGAATGTCACCCTGTGCTTACATGCTGGATGATTGGCGTCTGCATCATTTTTTCAACCTTATTTGTTTGGTTTTAACAATCATATTTTGCATGAGTACATGAGTTTTGCCAGATTTTCATTCAATGTTAAATKATATGAATGGTGAACTACTTATGCTGCTCCATCTCCCTCTTTTCCCTGCAGGGAATGAATCTTTCAAAAACCTGCAAACGCTGAAGGATCAATGCTCAGCTCCACTGAAGATGTTTTGGATCATATAATTGTGTTCCAGATTAAATCAGGACACTTAAAATATTTCTAATTACAAGTTTTCTGGTGTTGAATTTGTCAAGCAGGAGAATGCACGTTGTAACATACAAATACAGACTCAGATGGCTGCAGCAACAGCACACTTTAAAGTCAGTCATAAAAAGGAAAGCTGCTTTTATCTGAATTACAGCAAAGACTACGAGAAAGAGATGGGAAAGGGACAAAAAATGTGTGGTTTTGGGATACTGAGAAGAGCTTACTTTTTTCTTTCTCTTTTTTCTTTAATTTTTTCCTGTTAACTGGAAAAAAAAAATTTCTGCAGAAAAAGAATGTAATAAGGGAACAAGAGAAAGAAAACTCAAATTTCCAGGGGCTCTGATACTACTTTTGGGTGTTAGAATCTGTCTTGAGTAGCCAATTATTCTCAATTATTTATTTCATTAAGAAAATTTAAACATTTTCTGTCCATTCTGGCACTGGAATAGAAATTTAATATGGATATAGTATTCTACTTTTCACAAATTGTGGTCTTCCACACATCTCAGAACAGAAGTCAATTTGGTGTTTTTTTCAGAGACTTCTTTCAGCATTCAGTGAGGTTTCTGCTGGGCCTGTTCTGTGTCATGTCTGCGTTAAGGTCATTTGACATAATCTTCAGGAGCATCGTTGTGAGGCTTGTCCAGAGAATTAAAAATTACCCTTTTATTACCAAGTACAAGCATTAATTAATATAAAAAATATGTATTAAAAGGACTTTTAGGTTTTATTGCATATTCACCTCATAGATAAGAGTATACTGACCAGGTTCACATTTCTTTCCCAGTGGCCAAAGTAAGTATTTTTGCCAACTAGCAATTAACCTTTAATAAATGCCTTATTAAAATCAAACACTTATTTGTAACAGTTCATTTGAAATGCAAATACTTTGCGTGTCAGGCAGTCGTTTCATGGGAACTTTCTGATTAAACTCTTTATCATGCAGCTTTATATGCAACAGTCACAAAGGGCAGCAAGGCCATGAAAAACAGCAACAGAAGTACTAGAATGGAAGTGTTTCACTGGAATAGAAAACTTGCTGATTGCTTGTTAAATGAGGGCTGACAGTGAGATCAGGGTCGAGGCTCGGTTTCTGTGCTCTTAATCCCTGCAGGAAAATGCACCTTTTGCCTCTGAAATGTTGTTTCAGCCTGGCTCCAGTTCAAAAAGCCACCCCTTTCTTATGCAGGTGATCTGTGTTCATGGCTTTCAGTGTATGTACACTGCAAAGGTTTTTGGTTTTGTTTTTACCAGAATTTCACAACTGCATATTGCAAACTGATATCTTTTGCCCACTACGTGGTATCATTAAAGATCTCTCTGAATTCATGCTATTCACCTTGCTGACTTTTTTTTCCAAATATTTTTAATTAATTTTATCAATCATGAGGTATTTAATTGAGTGAATTCTTCTGAAATAGAAAAACTTATAGAAGAAAGCTGTTTTCTTATAGAAGAAAAATAATTTTGGTTTTTGCTGTTTTTTTTAACACCACGGAGAATGCAACACCCTGTTTCATCACTGCCTGCCTTTGAAGTTCTGTGCTTCCCAACTCTTTTGTGTTGGGAGCAATCACATTTACAGTTCCAGTGCTGCCATTTCTCATGGCTGTATTGTGAGCCTGGTAATAGTTTTCTAAAGTCACAGCTTCTGGCATTATTGCTTCTTGAATGTTAAACAACAAAAATGCGAGGTTTCTGTGTTGTTAATATATTCATTAATTAAAAAAAAAAGAACCTAAGCAAGTGTAACCCAGACGTGCACAAAGTAACTCAGATGTCTTTTGCCAATTTCCTCAAAATCTGAGTTGATAATTTTTAAACAGGAACTTGCTGTGTTGAATTTAGAGTTTAGTGATGGATGCTTACTATCATATGACACTGTAATTAATACTAATATTTTTTTAACTTTTTCAGCGAAATTAAACCCAGATTAGAAATATCAACATATGGCAGCTGATGGAAAACCAGATAAAAAACACCAGGACACTACAACTTCTTTAAGTGACACAAGCCCATCATAAG
>NW_026624729.1:17339-29130 GCF_030028575.1 Malurus melanocephalus | reverse complement strand
AAAAGGGAAATCTGAGAGGCAACAGAACTGAAGAGATGCTGCCACATAGAGCACTATTGAGTGGAAACATACTAAAAATGGGAATTTCAATGACAGGACTTAAAGAAGCCGTATTTTATTCCAGGCTTTTTGCTGATGAGAATTATGAATATTTTAATGATGTAAATGCAAGATGGACCCCTTGGCAGCCAAAAGCCATCAGGAAAGCATATGTAAAAGTGCTAAATAAAAATTTTTAGAGAACAGGGTTTCAGCAGGAAAAGGGACTGGAAATAAACCCAGTAGAAATCATACAGAAAATTCAGGACTCTATGGCAAATACTGGGGTGTTTGGCCAGCACCCAGGTGAATATATCTGCTCTGAATTAATGGGTACAGAACAGCACCGTGGTTATGGGATCCTGCTCAGGACCTGGCCCTGGGTGCTCTGAGTGTCCTTTAATGAAAAGTGAGATGATCTTGGACTGTGTCCCCAGGGCTTTGCCTGTTCCTGGAGGGCTGAGCAGGAGCTGTCCTGAAGAGCCAAAAGCCAAGGCTGTTCCTGCCCCTCTGCCTGGGGGAGACCTCAGGGATCACCGAGCTGGGGCGGCTCCTTAGATCTTCACAGGCCCAGCTATTTTGTGAAGTTGGAAGGAATTAGCTGATAATTCAGGTTAATCACTTGAGAAACATAACTTATCTCTTCACAGAGCATGTAATTCTGTTTGCTGGTAATTATTGCTGTATTTTTCCTGTTTGCTGGTAATTACAGCTGTATCTTCATGCATACATTACTGTGGCAGCTGCTGATTTTAGTGGGGTGCACAGGAGTTCACAGGCTTCAAATGGTGACCTTTCAGTTTCATTGAAGGACTTTAGGATCATCTCTTTCTCACCTGCCCTCCACTTCCACTTCTGTGTGACCATGCTCCTAACAGATACATGAACTGTAATTTATTTCTGTTGAAAAGAGATTTTCACACCTTGCTTTTCTACCCTTATTTTCTACTGTTCTAACTTCTAATTTTCTCTGAAAATGGATTAATTTTTTTTCAGTTTAATTTCATCTTTGTGTGATTTTCGTTTTCCTCATTTTGCTTTCCACTTAAGGTGCTTTTCTTTGCATTTCACTGGTGTAGTATGTACACTTTCCTTTTTCTGTTATCTCATTCCTGTTTTATTCTTTCTCTGTCTATTTTCCCACTCATTTTTCCTTAAGCTTTTGAGAAATGCTAGTATTCTACTTCTGGGCCTGAGTAGTTTTCATCATCTGGAAAATGTAAAGCATACAGTTTGATCCTGTTTTTCCAGTTATATATTCCTGGGGTAACAAAGCCAAAGGAGTTCTTTCATTCTCTATCAGGTGCAGAGTGCATTTCATGGTCTAAATGATGAGCACAGGCTTCACAGGGGCTGCAGTGATAAACTGAGTTAAACTAAACGAAGAGTGTAAAACCTAAACCCCTCCCATTTGAATTTTCAGGTTAAAAAGCAAAATTTGGGGGAGTGCATTAACTTTATGTACTTCTTCCTCATTAGTGATCATTTAAGGTCAAATCCCATATTATAAATAACATCTCTGTTTTTTTGCATCAATCAATGTTATTACTGAATTCCAGGTTTTGGGGTTGCTGGTGTCTTACATCAGAGCAGTTTCACAGCTGGTAATGGATAACAGGAATATTTTGCACAGTCCAAAGGCTGGATTAGCAGCAGCAAGGTTTGGGTGTCTCCACTGTTCTCAGGGTGGATCTGTGCTGAAGCTGTGGGTTTCTCTCCTCCTTTTCAACTCATCTGCACTGCCTCAAGTCTAATTAATCAGCCATTATGTGGGTGAAGTTATTTCTGTAGAAACTGTGGAGATATCCACAAGGATCTGTTCTTGCCAAGTTCTATGAAGCATCACTCCTGCAGAAGCGTGAGCCTGGCTACCTCCCAAATACCTGCACTGAGAAAGAAATAACAGCTTTATTATTGTTTTTATTACAGAAAAGACAAACTCAGGCTACTGGGAGAAGAGACAGTATGAAATATGTTGGGGTGTTAACCTAAGAAAGAGATATAGCATTACAGGGAAATGAAAAACACCATTTTTTCCCTTATCTTACAAAAAGCAGGATATAGTGCAAATACGGTATCAAGGTTTCCTCACCATCACCCTTCAAATCACAGATTAGTGTGAACTGCACAGCCCTGGGCTGGCTGGTTCAGTTTGTGTCAGACCTTTTAACAGGAGGCATTTATTATGTTTATTGAAATTTAAATATTTATTATAGTTATTTCTGTTCCATTGTCCTGTAGTTGATATATAGAGTAAAATCAGGGACCCTGTGCTGCACAATAACCAGCAGTGGGGGAGCTGTCAGCCTGCATGAACCCCTTTGTGAGAAGGTGATAAATGCCTATAATAAATAAATAAATCCCTATGTGTTATCATAAATGTATCCCTTTGTGGGGAGGGGGTAAATGTCACAGCCACACTGCCCCTGCCTTTGGAAGTACCGAGGGAAGGCACACACCCCTCCAACCAAGGGGCTCTCCTTTCCCCTCCTGATTAGTCTTGGATTTAATGGCAGGTCATATTTTTGATTGAGTGGTTGTAGCCGTGAATTGGGGCTGCAACAATACTGTGAGAAATACGAGCTTTGGAATCAACAGAAATCGATACAGCCTAGAAAGCTCCCAGAGAGTGCCAAGGGGGAAATGCAGGAAGAAACCCAACCAAATCCATTGTTAGAGCTACAAAATTAATCACAAGGTGGTTCCTTTCATGGCTGCTGAGCTTCCTCTCAGCTCCAGACCAGAAATTCCAGAGATCACAGCAAAGGAATGCAGAACTGTTTGCATTTTCGGGTAAAGAATGATAAAATAGGTACATTTTAAGTCCACTGCTTGTAACATAAAGCAAAGGCCTGTCTTTCTGAAACTCTTGCAAAGGAGTGCAAAAAATAACTGGGGATGAGAATAACGGGAAATGTGGTTCATCCTTCAGCTGCTCTGAATTTCTCACTGCTTTGGGTAAGCCACGCTTCCAGTCTGAGGTAAGCTCGTGACCAACAGAACCAGGAGAGTCATTGCCCCGAAAGGAGTTGCACAAGTGGCAGATCCGGTTTCACTGTGGTACCTTGATCAGCCAGTTCCAATAATGACACGGACACAGTTAAGGGGATAAAGGTTTTTACCTTGGTATTTGAGATCCCAGGTGCACAACTCGGCAGAGTGGAAGAAATGCCAAAAAATGCACACCGTGTATAGCATGGATACAAGTTTTATAGATTTCAGAAATTAACAGATCTATCTAGGATTCCCCAGTAAGAAACTTAACAAATGCAGTAAAGAATTCTAAAGAATCTCCCCCAGATGAGGCCAGAGCCCAGTTCACACAATGTGCACCAGAGAGAAGGCTTCACCCAAGGCTGGAGCCTCAGGTTTAGGACAGCACAGAGCACTCTGACCCCTTACTGGGGGTGTTTGGTCTCTCTGCCCAGCAGAACTTCAAACCTGAGCTGGAATATCAGGTTACAAGAACTGCAAGCATGCAGGCTGAGGGTACAGGATAATTTAAGGGTACAGAAATGTCTAAAAGGCTATATAAAATATATAAARAGGTATATAAAAAGGAAAGGCAAAAATCATCAGGCATCAACTGTGCCTCCAGGGTTCCTCCACTGCTTTTTCTCAGTGTTGGTAAACTGTTRATACATACTGGGGTATACCTGGGGAAAGAATTCTGCCTTAGTCTAACTTCAAATTTCCACTCAATTTTA
The DNA here is from genome assembly GCF_030028575.1 of Malurus melanocephalus. Classification (NCBI taxonomy): domain Eukaryota; kingdom Metazoa; phylum Chordata; class Aves; order Passeriformes; family Maluridae; genus Malurus; species Malurus melanocephalus. The sequence continues at coordinate 25,384 of NW_026624729.1, read as the reverse complement.
GTTTTTCAGTTTTGAGTTTGCTTCTTACTGGGACAGTAACTGCTCGTGCTACCCCGGATTTGGGAGAGAGTCTGGGTACTTGGATATCCCTCGTACTCAGAGCGCATCCTGTATGTGGTCAGCTGTTTGCCCCTATTGCATTTCAAGTTTGGAGTAAAATCAGATCATGACCTAAGACATTTCCATAATTATTTTCTTTAATCACCCCTAATTCCTCTTTTTCAGAATGAAACTTGTCATAGCCTATGCGTGTGTCATACATCATCCTTCCAGAAGCAGAATGCTAAAAATATCCTTACGATTCCTGAGGGATGTGTTCGCCTTAGAGGGGATTTCAGAGGCCCTTCACAAGAAATATCTGGAATTCAGAGACCATGAAAAGGTTTCTGAATTTACAGGCAGGTGGTTTAAGGGGTGAGAAAAGTAAGTGGCTGTCTATCTCACTGAGAATTACACAGTGCTGAGGAAGCAAATGGAGAAAGTCAGATTTATTGTTTCCCAGCAGGAGCTCTTGGCAAGAGGAATGGGGCTATTTACAATCCCAAATTAAAGGAGACATCCTGGGCCAGACTCAGCTCACAGCCACTGTCCAGCAGCTGTCAGTAGCACAACTCTAAAGAAAAATGGACAGTAAGAACATGATAAACACAATTAGAATTCCACACACACAACCACCAGAGACTCTTGATGCAGGATTTTTCTGCATATTTTTCTAACCATTTTTAAAACATGTAGGTTTTCAATATCCTGCAACAGCCCCATTTGCTGTATGGTGAAGCAGAGAATAAGATTCCCTTCATGAATTCCTCACACATTGCAGTGATTTTACTGGTGATTGAGGAACCTGGAGTTCCTCACTCCATTCATAAACATGAATCCCTACGTGCCCTTCTCTATCTTTACTAATACATCTTTTTAGGCATTAGGGGACAGAAAGCAAAGAGATTATTCAAACCACATGTTCCCACAGACTTTCACAGTGGACAGTGATGCTTTCTGCTTTCTGTTAATCTTGAGAATTCCTAGCATCTGTTTACTCTGTCAGCTCAGCACTGAGTAATATTTTTGCAGACTTCTATTTTATTGAGGAATTAAGCATTTGATAGGCAGGAAATGGGGGAGAAAACAGCCTAAAGCCACCCTTGAACCCATATTTCCATACACCTGCAGGACAAGGTCTTCAAAAGTTATCAGTTTACCGTTCTGAAAATGTGGAAAAAGTCACCCTTGCAGAAGGATTTCTATTAGACAGATTCCTGTGGGAACAAGGCCACAACTTGCTGTTACTGAGCAGTAGAAGATACGAGATAGAAGAAGATGAAATAGAAGAGGATGGGAAAGAGAAGGACGTGACTACAGCAGTGTARCATGTWCWTCGYACTGACCATGAAGAAGAAACATAGTAAAGGAACAAGAGCAAAGGGCAATTGAAGAACAAAGAGCGATTGAAGAACAAAGAATGATTGAAGCAGGTGCAAAATGCTGAAAATGCTGAATGAAAACTGCAAGGCAAACAGAACACGCTTTTGCAAATATACCAATCATATGCTGACAAGTAATTAACAGACTGCTGAATTAGCCAGTAAACAATTGCCATTTATGTAGAAGGCTTGGTTTATGAAATACATAAAAAGAACTTGTATTAGATATAAAGTGATCATTGCTCATCACATTGGTGTCTGCGTGATCCATACCCCGATCCCCACAACACACCCTGTTGTAGATGTTTCCATGAAAACGACAGACGAAGAAGGAAAAGTCTCCTTGTAGAAAAAACCCATAATAGCAGCAGACCTGTGGTTCTTGGAGGAAATGCCCCACTGCTCCCACAGGGATGCACCACGAGGGAAGGACACAGTACAGAAACACAACTCTCAACCTTTACAGCAACAAAGAGGGAAACTTTCGCTGTGCTGCCCTCTTCTGTGTACTGCATAAGGAAAYAAGACAAAGAACGTTCAGTGCATCTTTTCTTACACAGATATTTCGTTTCTGTGTCCAAAGGTGCATTTGGAAGGCTGAGAATCACCTCACGCTACGGAAGGCTCTGGTGGGGACCAGAGGTGACAGAACAAAAAGTAGCTGCCCTGCTGCTTTGGATGACGAAGTCTTTTCTTGTCTCCTTGTCGGGAAACTCCACCTTCCTTACATTTCAATAAATGAAACCTTGAAGCCGAGGCAAAATCTTACAATCACAGGGGGGACACAAGAATTTGAAATAAAAAAGTTTTGTACTTCTTTATAAGCCAGTGCAGAATTTATGGTGTATTTTTCCTGTGTGAGCGGAATCATTCATGTGAAGTATGTGGGAATTTGGATGTGAGAGATGTCATCATCACCTCCAGGAAAAACTTAGAATCTGTCCAGTTGGAATGTGCTGAGTTTGGCAAATCCCATATTTGCATTACAGCAGTAAAAGGCATCTCTGCCTCATTTGAATGTCATATTTCCTGCTTTGCCTCTGCTGCTATACAAGATATTCTGGGGAAAATCTTCAGAACTCTTAATGTAGAATTAAACTACAGCGAAAAGAATTCTTTTTAATTTCCATTTTAAATTGTCAAAGTTGTTTCTGTTTTTATTCTTGAGAAATTATATAATTATTATAATTATGTTTCATTATTCACCGCTTTCTCTCAAAAAAAAAAAATTAAATGGTCAATATTTAGGCTCATGATTGAATACAGAGAGCAGGCACAAGCCTAGACTGAGGTAAGAGAATGGTACAGAGTGTGTATCTTATATAAAGGGGTTTATAGCCAGTAGACTTGAAAATGTTATTTTGCAAAAGGAAATGCAGATCTTAATGTGAAAGGTAGCCCTAACTAGATAAATATGAATCAGAACTCCAGTGCTAAAATTCTTCAGTCCCAAAGACAAAACTATGAAATCACCATGCATATCAAGGACATCCTACAGCCACAGTCACAGKGAATCAGGTAAGACAGAACTTTATTTCCATGTTCATCTTATTCCTCCCAGAGGCAAATTCCCCACATCCCGTGGATCCCAGCACACGGGAGCCTTCAGCAAAGCTTTCACCTCACCTCACTGCACTCGGCATCCCGAGCTGCTGATCACTGGGGAAGTGACAGGGCGYTACTGCTCAGCTCTCAATCTCTGCGTGTCTCATGCATGAGGAGTTTCCAGTCWGAGGGGTTTTTGACAGGCACATTACCATGTAAACTTCGGGCTTTAGGCACTTCATTTTCCAAGTTATCAAAGCTGCTTATATTTGGTGAAAGACTCAGTGATCATCCCATTCTCTGGTGYTAATGGAATTCAGCACATTGGTTGCTTTTCATGGCATTTTTTTCCTGTCATTCTTTTGGAAATAAGATCAGAATCAGGCCTCGACATTCTTTTCCCTTCTCTACACTTACAGCAGTAATTAACACGAACCAAGCAAATGTTTCCTTGGCATCAGCCTCTCATATTAAAAACATCRAATCTGTGTCAGTCAGTCACTGCTGGCTCATGCTCACCCTGGGCTGTGGGGTGAAATGATCTTTATTCAACAATTAATGTCATAAAAGAATATGACAAATACAGTAAATTGCTTTTCTGCAGAGGCTTTCTATCACACTCACCCCTGTGTCTCATTATCTTTATAAGGGTTATAAATTTGCATGTCCCTTCTCTTCAAGCAGCCCAGCTCTRCCGGAATCATTCAAATGAATCTGCAGCCTTCTAAGGTAACAGCAGCATGTAGCTAGGCAACAAAAAAGAATATAGTATTTTTCAGCAAGGAGGACTTTTCTCGATGACCTCATACAGATGCAGCGCTTTTTTTGCCATATAAGAAGAAAATGGTTCATTGCATAAATGAGTCTGTCATCCTGGCTGATGTATAGGCTTGGCTTGATCAGCTGTGACTGAAGATAACAGTGCATTCTATACTGTTCCTATTCATTTCTCTATATTTATTACATATTTGTGAGGTTTTTTACAAAKACTAAAACCACAAACGACTTTATGGCAGATTTCATTAACCATCACCCAGATTAAAAGGGAATGCTTCAGTAGTTAMCAGTCAGCTGAAATAAATTTTATCTCAGTTCAGTTGAAACTGTGYCAGCTTTTAAAAAAATTATTTCATGAATGGAAAAGATGCGCTGTTGTAAGTACAGTCCATCACTATATGGGGACAAAGTGCTGTGGGTGGTGTGCACTGATTCTTTGCTCGTGAAGGGATTAGGTCAAGTGCAAATGGAAAACCCGATGCGATGCAGCAGGATCGTGCCCTGGAGCCCGGGGTGAGGGYGGTGAACCCGGCAAAGAGGGGACGGCGGAGGTGCCCGGGCAGTGTCCGGGCTGTGCCGTGCCCTGGCGGGGCAGGAGCCCCAAGGGGCGATGGATGGAGCAGGATCCCGGCCGTGCCGAGCCGAGCCGTGCCAGCGGGTCTGGCTGAGAGCGCAGCCCCACCTGCCCGAGCCGCGGGGACCCAGCCCGGCCGGGCGCCCCCGGCTCCCCCGGATTCCCTGGATTCCCTAYTCCCCATCCCGCCGGGACTGTCTGTTCGTGCCGGCACACACTGAGCCTGCAGCGCTGCCGAGCGGCCTTTCCAGGCGGGGCTGGTCCGGACCCTGCCCGGAGCTGGCAGAGAGCTGCGGGAAGCGGAGGAAAAACCCATCCGGAGCACCCCGGGATTGTCCCGGCTGTGCCAGCTCGGGMTCCCGKGGCGAGCGGTGTCTCTGGYACAGACCTGACCGCGGCTGATCAGSGACGTTACAYCACAGCCTTGGCAGCTCTCGTGCTTTTCCTCTCCTTGGCATCTTGTTGTTTTTGTGTATTCCAGAGCCGGCTCTGCGGGCTGGCTTTCCTTCTTCCCAGCTGGATCAAAGCACGCTTGGTGTCTCTCCCATCCTGTTGAAGCTGGGATTGCCCAGTTAGGCACGCAAGCCAGGAAAAGACACAATTCCTCTGTAGTCAGGGAAAGACTACAGCAGCTTTCAGGAGCTGGATGGCAGCAGAATRTCAGAGGAAGGTGCAGCAGCTTCCAAATGCTCCCAGCAAAGTTCCTGCAGTTTTAATGATTAGTAGAATATATTGCAAGGGCTAAACTAATACAATGCATTACCTGATGTGTGTAGAATTTGCATCTAAGCTACAATGTTTATTTATTAAGCYATAAAATGCAGAAAATCATTGAATTATATAACTTGGTAACTGCCTAAGTACTTCTCCTGTGGAGTCAAGTGCTTAAACCACAGACGAACTAAACTGTGTGCACCCAAATCACACCTGCACTTAAAGGAAGGCAGATATAATTGAAATTAAATCTGATACAATCTATACTTTTTGCTTGAAAAAAAGAATTCACCACTCTCTTGTTTTACTAGGAATGGYGCAATATTGTCCTTACAGACAAAGATAAATCTGACAAAACTCCATCACTTCTATGCTGAAAATATAATCCAATAATAACCTCAGCTAAAGCTCAGAAGTTTTCAGGATCAGACCCAGAATGGTGAGTGGAAAGGGGAGGAAATTGTTTAAACAACAGGTCTTGTTTCAGGCTCCTGTTCAATTTTGTTAGAAAGAAACATTAATAAAGTAGAATTTGACAGGCTCTTTAAATTGTTGACTTATGTTTCAAAAAACCCAGTGTATAAATGTGTTGCTATGAAAATAAGTCAGTACAGATTTCAAGAGAAACAATTTATATGACTTACTCCTAATTGTTAYTTTTTGTCTGCCTAAAAACAATTACTTTCTTTTTAAAGGTGTCTACAGTGTTTATGAAACYATTTTCTGATTTTCAGTAATAAAAAGCAGTTTAGTTATATTAAAGCTTTTAGGGAAAAAGAATGTAATCTATTGGCATTTATTGTTTTTCCCTGCAAGCATTTCAGACTATGTGGATGATTTATTTKTCATTTTTCAGCAAAAATAAAAAGTATTGCTGCTTAGATACCTTCACAATCCTTAGGCAGAGCATGGGCTAGCTCTCCCATTAGTAAAGTGGGCAAACCAAACTACCATGGATCCCAGGACTGAGCAAGCTCCTGGAAACCTCTGTGTTTATTTTGATCAAAGCCATGTGTGGCACATCTGATGGGAACCCAGATGGAACTCATTTGGGTAGATTAGAAAATAGTGCTACAGTAAACCATCATCTCCAAGTTACAGCAAAATAACGGGGAGGATCAGCTGCAGCAGAGTTTGGCAGGGATGCCTTGCCAGTCACTTGGGTCCTGTTTGGCTCAGCAGGGACACAGCTGTGCCCAAGCTCTTTGGCCACTGCACTTAGGTCTGGCAAGTGGCCCAGATGTCCTTCTGTCAGCTTACAGCATTGGCTTTAGGGGATCCTTGTTCTCTTGATCCTCCTGTCTCCTGGTTGTGACCCACCCACAGTGGGACAGCAATGCTCTGCAGCAGCTCAGGGCACTGCTGGGACGTGTCACAGCCCAGCCAAGGAAGGCACAGGGGGCCAGGGTGTGGCTGTGCCAGCAGAGGGGTGGGAGGTCACTGGAGCTCACTCATTTTCCCGCTATCACCATCAGAGGGACAAAGCCTCACGCCGAGGAGAAGCTCCATGTGAGGGCATTGGCAGCACAGTGCGGTGTGGCACATCCCTGCCATTTCTTTCTCTTCCTTTGTCTTCCCAAAGGTCCCAGGCAACAGCTGCTCCTTATTCCCAGGTCATACTTTTCCCACAGATTGACTGGAAATTAATTCTGGCCTGTTCTCTTCCTCCACTCCTGCTCTGGAAGCTGATCCTGATTCAGCTCCTGTTCCAGAGGACAGCCCTGGTGTCTGAAGGGTCAGTGCTGCAGTGAGATGCTGTAAGGCTGAGGAGACAACTGRCAAGACACCCCGAGGAGAGGTAGAATGAAACTGGGAGAGCAGGATTCACCCATTCAAAGAACCTGGATGTTTCCATCACTGCAGACAGTGCTACTCCTTAGATCCACAAGGGAAAGTTAGGGAATGGAGATAACCCGTGTGTGGCAGCAAAAGCTCTTCACAGGTAAGATATAAAATAATAATCACAGGAGTTGATAATAAGAAATAGATAAAGAGGTCACAGAGTGTGACAGAATGTCTTCTGCAGGTACTGTAGTGTGCTGGACACAGTGAGGGCTCTCTGCTACTTGTGCATTTTGTAAAAATGCCCTGTATTTTTACCATTTTGTGGAATGAAAATTTTATGTGCTATTAAATGTTAYTGGCAAATGGTTGTGAGCCATACCAGCAACTAAAACACACCTCATCTTTCTCTGTTTTGGTTCTTTTGCTGTTACTTACTAACATCAGAGATTTTGCTATAAACGTTCCTTTTGTCTACAGAAAAATGTTGACTCTGCCACTTCTTCCATCTGTATTTATGCCAAACAGTGCATTTGGTAAAGGAAGGGAAAGTGGTCCAGTTCTCTGCTTGACAGACTAAAGGGAAATGCTTTTAACAGTTATTTAAAAAAAAAAAAATCGTAAAACACAGTTTATAAATCAAAACTCCAGAGGGAGATCTTTATCAAAGCCCTTTACTGACRCAGACATGTCACTCTTAAGCATGTCCAGAACACTGAAATAGCCTTTATTAATTCCCATTTCCCCACGTGTGGCACACACTGCTCCGCCCAAGGGGCACAAGAAATAGGGCCATGAAAGGGTGAAGCTCTTCCATGGACAGTTCTGCTGGGTGTTTGGATACAAAGCTGCGGAGCTCTCCCTGCCACTCCTGACCCTGGGGCCAGCACGGGCTGCAGAAGGYTCATCCTGCAGGGAGCGGTGCAAGGGCACCRCGGGAGCAGCGGGGAGGGACYCTGTCCCCACTGCRGGGTGCAGGAGCTGCCTCMGTCTGGGGGCTCAAACACTCCAGGGCAGGTTATTCAGGGACAGCATGGACAGCTGCCCTGGGAGCAGCCTGGGACTGGGAATGTMTCCATCCAGGAGTGCCTCAGGGAGCTCCTGCTGGCACACTGGCAATAAGGAATGCCATCCAGCTGCCCTGGAGTGCTCCTGTCTGCACACTGGAACTGGGAATGCCATCCAGCTGCCTACTCCCTGCACGCTGGGAATAGGGAATGCCATCCAGCTGC
>NW_026624729.1:3881-16855 GCF_030028575.1 Malurus melanocephalus | reverse complement strand
AGGGAATGCCATCCAGCCACCCCTGGAAGGCTCTGCTCAGAGCTCAGAAATGTGAAGCAGATGTCTACTCCTGGCATTTTTCCTGGACTTGAATGAGGCTGTTCATATTCAACACAGCTGCTCCAAAGGGTGATAGTTTCACATGGARTKTGTCCCACTACAAAGCATTCCAGGGGCTAAATTTAGGGGTAGCTTTTTGGAAAAACAAACATCTGAAAAGAAATGTTTCTAACAAATTAGTGTTTTCTTCTCCCGCTCTGACTCCACACAGCAGGAAACAGCTAAAAAAGCACAATGGAAGATTTCCACCAGAACTGATGTTACAGATTACAGAGAGCCTGGACAAGAGGGCCTGGGGCCTTCAGCAAAGTCACTGTGGTTGYTCCTATCTAAATACAGCATCCACATCACTTAAACAAACATGCCAKATCTAAAGTAATCAAATTCTCCATCCCTAAAAAGCAGAAGTCAGGTCTCTGCTTTGAAAACCCACAGTAGATTCCCCTTACTGAAGAGTCATCCCCCAACTATTTCTGATAAATTTAAACCATCACACAAARTCTGTTGCTTTTCTGAGAAGGTAAATGATACAAAGTGTATCCCCAGGGTTGCTGYGTGGTGTGCAGTGTGCTTCACGAAGCAAGTGCCAACATCCCAATCAATTATTTAACACTAATATTATGTAGTGGTGAAAGCCAAGCAGAGAACTTCAGCAAAGCACCATTTACTGATTCCTTCACTGTTGGGYGCACATTGAAGCAATCTGTTGGCAGCTTAGTCATCCTTCTGTTTTCCCCCTGGCACATACTTGCATTACTTCCTTCCCCAAAATCGGGGGGGCAAAATTAATTTTCTTTTTTACAAGCCACCCAAAAAGAGAAAATAAAATCAAACCAAGCGTGGTGCCCAGGAGCTGCCTGCCTGCCTTTCCATGCCAAAGTTTCATCTGTGGTGCAAATGTTGGCAATGTCAGAACTAATCAGTTCAGTGATTCAACAAGAGAGGCAGAGAAAAGCTGGGTCATTCTGTTCCTTGTCCAATATTAATATTACATAAATATTGTCTTACAGTTTCATTCATACATCCCAGCAGGGCTGCCCATTCAAAGGATGCCAAACCAAATGAGCAGGCTGAGGCTGCTGCAGAGTTTCTGTAGAAGYCCTATGCAAACATTTCTGACATGGGAAGGTCTGGGTTTGTTTCTGTCCTATTTTGCTGTGTGACTTTAGATGTCACACTTGGAGCAATGGACTGGGCTCTCAGGCCGTGCTTTACACRATGTTCATAAGCTTCACCCTTTTCAAACAGCATCTGAGACCCTCCCAGAGAAAATGCYACTGGAACACAAGGCACCACCATCAAACTGGGAGCAAACCTATTTTTCAGAAAGTGCATTTCTTGTTTTCCAGATAACTGATGGCAATGAAGGCGACATTGTATGTGTACATGCACCAAAATACCCGACAGGATTTCTCAACAGGTTGTTTTTCCATGTGGTCTGGGACTAGAGACATCTTTTACAAAAGTTCAGATTAATTCTTAATGAATATCTGCCAAAGACAATGATTTAGTGAATGTCACAACTCCCAAACCAGAAGCATAGGCTGGGTTTCAGTAATAAATCTCAAAACATTTAAAGCAAAACATGTCCTTTAGCTTTCAAACACTGCCAGGACAGTCTTTCATACTGACAATTGTCAATGACTCCTGTATTGCACGTGTATAAATACAACCTCTCTTAAAGATACTGTATTTCCTATCACACTGAAGTAGTAATTAAAAATTAATCATATTTGATACAGGTCTAAAGAGCCCTCCATGTTTGGCTAATCCAAGGTAAAATCATTAACACCAGACACATGATTTGGAGGTGTGGACACAACACTAAATGTCCTACAACTTCGCACACACCAGCTTGTACAATTTGTCATGTCTGAAGCTAAAACTGTATTAGCAGTCTGAAACTGTCACAGGAATGTAATGATTTTAACTAAAAATTATCTTGGTGAGTTGTGAGGTCCAGCATGCAGAGTCCACTTCTAAAATGCAGTTCATAACTCATTTTGAGTAGTGAAAAACCAGTTATAAACAGGTTGAAAAAATATTTTTAAAGAAAAAGTGTACATATGCAATGACTCAAATACAATTTAAAAACTAATTTTCATTATATTTTTGTCTGTAAGTTAATTCCCCACAGTGCTTTTGAAAGAGCAAAGAAACATTTCCTCACAAGAATCCAAGTGATTTTATTTTTCTCACATATCTATGTATAATGTAACATCACCACTTATATACAAAATTAGTTGAACAGRTCAGAATACCAATGATTGCCTCATCAGACAATTACGACCGGACAGACAAACACTGATTCACCACTTCCAGCAGGTGAGTGTTTTCCAAAGCAGCTGCCACACGTTCTTTATCAGCAAGCTGTTTATTAACTGTGCAGAGAAAAYCCACAAGAAACCAATCAGGACATTGGGACTCGGTGTCTTCTTTAAAGCATTTTACTCTGAGATACATCATTCCAGTTGCCATGGTAGTGCAGGCAGTTCTCAGGATGCCAAGTGCACCCCAGAGCTGCTGTCTAAAGGCAGAGCCTCTTTGTCATCCCAGTTATCCAGCAAGCTGGTCATGATTCAGCAGCAGGAAGCTGCTCTGGAGGTGGAACACAAGAAATCCCCATTTYCCYCCCATTTTCCCAGTGCTCAGGCYAATCAATCAGTGACTGAGAGCACATATTGCCTAAAGATATGTTTGAAGAACACTAYGGAACAATCTAAGTGACACTCCATGTTCCTGTTCTGGAACACCCCCCAGAATCTGACACACAGAAACTCCCAGACACTGAGCAGCTGCTCCGCAGCTGGGGGAATCTCTCTCCCTGCTTATTTGCAAGATTAAAACAAATATATAGACCRCACAAGAGAGGACTGAAAGCCTTACCTGCGTGCTCAGAGGCATGTGTTCCTGGCGTTATATGAACATCCAGCTGAAATAGCATCACAAAAGGATCAGGGGACTACTCAACAAAACATTGTAAATTTAAGTCCAAACTAATAAAATAAGACTAACAAAAAGARGGGGGGAAAGGACATTCTTGCCAATTTCAGTTACTCTATATAACAGAATCAAAGTCTACAACTGCAGAGTATTCTGCAGTTGCATCTGCTCAAGCCTGTTTCAGACAAGGGTGAGACCTCTCCTCCTGCCGTGCCACGGAGCACTAAGTGATTTACCTCAGAACCCCTCTGGCCCATGACAACAGCCCTAGAACCACACTTGTGCACTGATACTTCAGCCCACTGCCCTCTCTGCTTCCTGCAGTCTCACTCACACAACAAATGAACAAAGGTCTAGTTACTTTAGTCTAGTTACTGTAAGTTAGGTTTTTTTTTTTGGTTTTTTTTTTAATTTTTCCAGATGCAGTTTGCCTCTTTCACTTTCCCGAGTGTCTTGACTCCTCACCTTGAATCTCTCTGGCAGAGAGCGGAGTAGTTTGACCTTTATGGAGAGGCCGATGAGGGTGGCCATGCTGCAATGGGGAATGGTGGGGGTGAACTCCACCGACACCGTGCTCTCGGCATCGTTCACCTGCGGGAAAGCACACACAAACCCTCGGCTTCCACCCCAAACTATCCCCAGGCCTTGCAGGGGAAACTCGACCTGCTCCTAGATTTGTTCATGGACATTTTTCAGCACTGTGTTTAGGTRCTAGGATAAATATATTTAAATATGATAAAAAAGCAATTGGTTAATCAGACGGCTGAGGTAGCACATCTCGGCGAGATCTCACTTTCACTCGCACTTGCTCGACGACGTTCAGCTCCTCCAGGGTGAGGGGGTGCTCGGGGTCATTGATGGAGCGGATGAGATGTGCGGGTTAAAGAAAGCAGCGCTGCTCGGCCCGGCCCGCCCGCGCCGCCTCAGCCCGCCCCAGCCCTCTGCCCCCGCAGGATATCGAAGATCTCTCGGTCGTCGATGGCGTCGGGCAGCTCGTCATCCTCCTCCCGCGCCGTCACGGGGCGCTCCCCGGAGCGGCGGTAGATGAGGGGGTTCGCATTCTCCAGCGGCGCCGCGCCCGGGCCCACCATGGCAGCACCGGCACCGGAACGGGAGCGGCACCGGAACCAGCCCGGACCGCGATCGACGCCGCACCGCGCGTGGCCCGGGGAGGGCGCGGCCTCTCGAGGGCGGGGAGCGGGGCGGTGCTGAGGGCGGGGAGCGGGGCGGTGCTGAGGGCGGGGAGCGGGCTGGGCCAATTTCCTCCAGTGCCTCCCGAGTGTGGGAGCTCGTCCGATGCTGAGGGCGCTTCCCGAAGGCAGGAGGGGGGCTTTTCCCCCGAGCCCCGGCTCAGCAGCAGAACAGGTCTGGAAGCGAATTGAATCGGCGGCGCAGTGTCCGCCAGGAGCTTCCGAGCCGGGCCCGGTGTTGCCAAGGATGTTCCAATTAAAGTTGTTCATCTCATGTTTCGTGTTTTGAAAAGTCAAACAAAAAAAAACCCACGCAAACTTAATCTGGAGCGATAGAGCGTAAGGATGACACACTTTGTCTTAATACACCCCTTTAAAAGAGAATTAAAGCAAGAATTAACTATTTCGATTTTTTTATTCTTCTATTGTTAGGTTTTAATTACTGGTAATCTCCGTTCCCGGTTGTTTGGGGTCGTTGTGTGTTTTGGGGTTTTTTGGTTGCTTTGTGTATTTGKTGGTGTTAGGAAAATTAATCTACAAGCACTAGAGGTTTATGTCTAAAAAGGAGACAGAGGAGTTTTGCAACTTYATTCATKAATAAAGGGAGASGTCATGGGCATTTCTTATGGGGTCTTTTAAATTCATAGAGGACGCAGCCTCTTTTTATTCTAATTTTTCGGCCGCTGTTTCTTCTCTCGTTCTTTATTGGCTGAGGTACTTGAAAGTTATAGGCTCTTTGAAATGCCTGATGAAACCCCCCCTTCTATTATAAATTGTCCCCCCCCCCCTTCAGTTTACATTTCTGTGGTTTTGCTTTGGTAGTTTATTTACATAGTCATACATAAGTCAATTAGTGGAATTCTTATGGAAATCTTTCTCATTATTTTTTTTTTATTTTTATTTTTTATATCAGCTTTATTTCACCCCAGAGCCCAGAGTCAGAGTTTGTTTGTAAAGACATTCTTTTCTCCTTTCAGTGGTGATGGTGGTGGTGTTTTGGTGAGGTTTTTGTTGTTTTAAGGTTTTTTTTAAGAACGTTGTAGAAGTTAAGCTCCGGAGCCTGTTCAGACTGGCTCTGTTTTCTCTGCCGGTGTAGCCCGATTGGCGCTCCCGCTGCTGCTGCCGGGCTGTGCTGGGCCATGGCCAGCTCCAGGTAACGCCGGGGTTGTGCTCAGGGCGCTCCCGCTGCTGCTGCCGGGCTGTGCTGGGCCATGGCCAGCTCCAGGTACCGCCGGGGTTGTGCTCAGGGCGCTCCCGCTGCTGCTGCCGGGCTGTGTTGGGYCGTGGCCAGCTCCAGGTAACGCCGGGGTTGTGCTCAGGGCGSTCCCGCTGCTGCTGCCGGGCTGTGYTGGGYCRTGGCCAGCTCCAGGTAACGCCGGGGTTGTGCTCAGGGCGSTCCCGCTGCTGCTGCCGGGCTGTGYTGGGYCRTGGCCAGCTCCAGGTAACGCCGGGGTTGTGCTCAGGGCGGTCCCGCTGCTGCTGCCGGGCTGTGTTGGGTCGTGGCCAGCTCCAGGTACCGCCGGGGKTGCGCTCAGGGCTCGCCTTGGCGCTCKGCAGCCGCTCCCTGCAGCTCCCGTTCACAGTCCAACCGCGCTGCCTGCGCCGAGTGCCCTCGCTGGGACCTTTGTCCCCTTCCGCATAAAACCGCAGAGAGTCACCGGGCGCCCAGTCGGAGATGAAAAATGGCTCCTCCGAGYACGATCGCCTTGCTCTGCGCCTTGTTTTGTAATGTAGCGTTCCTCGTGTACGGAGCGGAAGGTGAGACCCACGATCTGTTGTTGTTGATGCTGCTGGGGAAGTCGCTGCACAAACAAGTTGCAGGGACTTTTTCAAAGAAAATCTCTTATGCTTTGGTTAGCAATCTGCAAAAATGCCTTCATGATGCAAAAATTACTGGTTTTGTGAGATCAAACGATTTCTGAGATGATTTAATGAAAATAAAGTTGGTGTCTTCTTTAAGAAGAAGAAAGCAAAAACATTTTTGAATTATCTAAACAAAGAAATTTTAAGGTCTTGTTGAACGATAAATCTTGGAAATGTTAATGGTTTTACTGTTTGCTCTGAAATTTGTTCTTGCAGTGTCCTACCTGACTCCAGGTGTCACTGGCAGCAGGGTTTGGCAGAGAGTGTCTGTCACTGCACCAAAGCGAAATGAAAACAGAACAAAATCGAAAGGAATTATGTTCTAAATTAAAGAGTCAGTTAAAAATACTTCATTGAAAAGTCTGCCTGATAATTATGAAGATGCAATTAATTTTTTTTTTTTTTTTACCATTTGTGTTAGGGCACAGTGGTGCTGAGATAGAAGTGACCACTCCTCTTGGACGGCTCAAAGGAACACAGACAAATGTGAAGGGGACAAACAAGCTTGTAAATGTTTTCCTTGGAATTCCTTTTGCAAAAGCTCCTCTTGGATCCCTGAGGTTTTCCGCACCTGAACCACCTGAACCCTGGACTGGTGTGAGAGATGCAACTTCTTATCCACCACTGTGAGAGCTGTTCCATTTGTTTGTAGATAGAACCTGCCCGTGTTGGTCAGGGTTGTATTTATGGGGGTACAGAGGCCTGATTTTTCTTGAGGAGTTTGTATTTGGTAGTGGATACACTGCCAGTAGTGGAATACTTCAAGCACAAGTATAGAGACGTGCTTTTACAGGCTGCACCTCTCTCTGATTATAAATAACAAAATTCAAGCACCCTCTGGGGATTCAGCCTCTGGGGCAAAAAAAAAAAAAAAGTGTGTTTTCTCTATCACTGTTACATTGATGCTATTGCAGTTTTAGTGCTAATAATTGTACTTCCCTTTTTTTTTGTGAAGATGTCCTCAAGATCTGTCCATGTTGAAAATAGCTGAAAAAAACTTTAAAGAAAAGCACCTTGCATTCCAGACTTCAGAGGACTGTCTGTATCTCAGTGTCTACAGCCCTGCTGGCTCAAGCAAGAAGGACAAGTTACCTGTACGTAAACCACTGAACAAACTTGTGTTTTATAAAGCTTGCMGGTAATGATTGCTCCTAGGAGACTTAATTGCTTTTGAAAATGTGATGCTGCACTGGCAGAGTGTAAAATTCCAAGTCCACCAACCTAGAATCAGCTGCCATTGTGCTTCAGTGATTTGGTGTTCATAAACTCTGATGTTATTTTCCTTTTTTAAATTAAATTTGCAAACCAAAGCATAAAAATGTGTCTCACGCTTTTGTTCCTAAGGTAATGGTGTGGATCCATGGAGGCAATTTTATATTTGGTGGTGCTGCTAGGTATGATGGCTCTGCACTGTCAGCCTACGAGAATGTTGTGGTGGTAATAATTCAGTACAGACTGGGACTCCTTGGATTCTTCAAGTAAGATCACCTATTTCACTTCTTACAAAGTACTTGCTGTCATGTTTAAAGCACAGGTAGTTTTGTTTGCTAAATCCTCTGAACTGCTATACCAGCTTCCCACTGTCAGAGTAGTTTAAATGTACAGAATTCACTGACATCAGAACTTCAGGACACTAAGAAATGTCTGTACATTCCCTCTGCATGGTCATTTGTAGCCTGCTATCGATTCACAGTTGGGCTTATTTGGTGCTGGATGGGATGTTTGTTCTAGCCTTTGCTTCCATCCTCTGGTGTGTAAAGCAAAAACTTRCACAGAGTAAAAGCCAGGGATTCACCTGTGCAGGGGTGAGTAGAGAGTAGAGGTGAGTCAGGGGCTGAGGTGTGACCATGAGGAGCTATGGGTCAGGGCCAAATATGACGTTTTGCACAAAATATAAGTTGTTGAGATTGCCTTTATTGTGGTATAGTTACTGTCACTGAGAAGTGGCTTGTGCCACTCTCTTTCCAGCACTGGTGATGAACACGCCCCGGGGAACTGGGCCTTTTTGGATCAAGTCGCAGCTCTCCGGTGGGTCCAAGGAAATATTGAGCACTTTGGTGGAGATCCAGGATCTGTCACTCTCTTTGGTATATCTGCAGGATCTTGCTGTGTTTTTGCACATGTAGGTATATAGGAGAGAAAAGTCATCCAAAATGCAATTACTGCAACTTTTCATGCTTAATCTGGTTTTTGACAGTAAGTTTAACAGCACATTGTGCTATATCTGGAGACTTACCCTGTAAGCCAATAAAGATGTGTAATTCCTCCCTGAATCCAGGAGTTTTGTCAAGCATAGAGTTGTGGAATAAGGGTGTTAATGTRGAATAAATCCTTTCTGTTCTTCCCTTCTTGGCAGGTGTTATCTCCTTTGTCTAAGGGTCTCTTTCATAAAGCCATAGCAGAGAGTGGAATTCTAATTCCCCCTGGTAAAGATTTACATCTTTCAACAGATCTTGAGGTAGGCTCATTGTTTTGCATTTTAAAGTCTTTATAATCTAAAATAAGACACTAATATGAAATTATTTGGTTAAAATAGAAAAGGGGRAAATCTCATTGCACACTGCAACAAAGTCGATCCAATTTATTCTTGCAGCACACCTATTTAATTTCAGTTTGTTTCGTGTTAGAAATGTGTACAACTATATGATTATAACAGCTTTGAGCTGACAGCTATTTTCAGTCAAACACATGCCAATGTCAATTTTCAAACCCACTGTACCCTACACAGTAATTGTGACATTTATTATGGAAAGTTTAACAAGAATCCAGAAGAAGCATTCTGGTTTTTATTAACTCATGGTCTTTTAGGGAGGGCCTTCATGTGAGGTAAATTAATTAAATATAAAACAAGCAAAAAAAAAAAAATCTTATATGTGCCTTTTAATTTATTTTCTTGTAAAGGTAAGTAGTAATAATATAAATCTTTCTGAATTTGCTTTCCTTATTTGGTTTATGCTACAACCTTGCATTATCTCTACARCAAAGTTTATTGTAGACAGTGAATGGAAATACAGCAAAATAGAGAAGTATACCAGAATGATTTCACTTTGTGATCAAACTGTAGCATTTCTAGTAAAATAAAATACTCACGTATCTATCAAGCTCTAAATCTGCCATTAAATCAAGCTGGTAACAGTACTGTGCATGATAATTTTCTAACAGTGCTTGTCKGTTGATAATTTTCAGAAAATTGCCAATATCTTTAAGTGTGATGCGAGCAGTTCCCTCTCCCTGCTGAACTGCTTGAGGAAGCAGGAAGCAGAGCATATCATCTTTAACAGCAAGGTAGGTGAGACTTGATGGCAACAGAATTTTTTTAAGGGCTCACTTGCAAAACTTTAGCTCAGCCTCTGATCAGAGGTCATAGATGGTCTGTTCCAAAGTTGATTTTTCTTATCTTTTGTCAAAATACTCCCTAAATGTTGAAATAATTTCACACATTCTCTGTGGAAGTTTCAGAAAAGTGTGACAGCACCTGTAAAGTTGTGAGCAAGGTTTGAGCAGCCCAAAAACATAGTTTTAATGTCAGAAGCAGTACAGGATCAGGAACCCATTACATTTCTCTTGACCCAGCCAGACTTGCATTTTATACTCCTATGCCAAACTAAATTTATGTTACAGTGGCTGTAGATATTCAAATTTCTTAAAGCTCTTTTTGCACTTAGAACATTAAATGTGGACGTTTTATATTGTTTGAAGAAAAATTGGAAATACTATTAACAAGTAATTTGATTTTTTTTCTCTTTCTTCAGGAAATMTCATTTCTGCCCATAGTTTTGGATGGAGTATTTCTTCATAAGGCACCTGAAGATATATTGGCTGGAAAAGAATTCAATGCAGTCCCATTCATGATTGGAGTCACCAAYAATGAATTTGGCTGGAATATCAGATCTGTAATTTAATGTCTCTTCTTTATTTTTACTGTGTTTTCAATGTTTGTGTTAAGTGATAGGACAAGTATTTGCATTGTTGGAAATGCATACAAGGTRAACTTTGCTTGCATTATGGCTCTGCAGTGGCCCAGGACAGGTTGGTCACAGGAGGGTGAGAGAGGCTTTGTCCTGTAAGTTAAACTACATGGGCCCATCAGTTGGAACACCAATTTTGTACAGTGTTTTCTTATTCTAAAATTTTAATCCCTCATCCAGGCAGAGAGAGAAAAAAGAATGCAATCATCAAGGGCTTATTACTGGAAGAAAAAAAAAATCAAATCCTTTCCCCCACAAGGAAGAGTAGGCAGGGTTGATACATAGTGTGTTTAAAGATGTGCCATTGGTTACCTAAACCAGCTTCCGCTAGTGTCATTRTCATCCTGAAGAAAGAGCTGTCATTTGAAAATCTCATCTGGGGCAGTGTGGGGATAATGCAGATGTCCAGCCCATTCTCTGTGCAGAAATCCTTCCTCATAGGAACTCAATGGGTAACTCAAAAAAGGAGCAATCACTATCAGTGCACAAAACTGCAGAGATGGATTCGTATCCTCTCTCTTTCTTCAGCCTTTTTTTTCATAGTTTCTAAGTATTCAGGTTCCTTTCTGTTATACAAAGCATTTGTTCGGAATCTGTGTAGCAGCTGTCTCTGGGAGTGTGCTGGTTCTAACTCCCAGAAGAACAATGTAAGGTGAAATCTGCTTGAATTATTTTTCAGACACAAGASCTGTTTTATGTAATGCAGTAAAAGAGGAGGAACACTGCCTTATCTTTATTTCAAAGGGCTCTGACAACTGGACTAGAGACAGACTGGAARTGACTTGTAAGATCTCCCCCAACAGAAGGACAATAAGCCTGGGAGACAGAAGTGGCTTTTTGCTCCAAATCTGCCCTAATGTTTTCTAGTCTTGCAAGCTTCTTAATGTTGATTTAAGGATAACTATGTAGTATGAGTGGTTTRTGTAGAAACCTTCACAAAGGCAACATTTGCTGCAGTAAATACAAGCTTTTCAAGACAGCTGCTGCACTTTGCTGCACTGTTGCATGTGATATGATGCTTCAAAAATAAATACCAGTAATAAGAATAAATGGAGATATGCAGTTCCAATGTTGAAAATAATAGACATTGAATGGTRCTAATAACATTTTTTTCTCTGTACAGACATCAAAAATGACAGGTTTGAGGGAAATAGGAGACAGAAAATCAATTGCCTCAACKGTAGAGGTTTTTCTACCAATGATAGTAAGTACTGTTGCACTATTCTAATTTGAGAAGTGAATTTTCTTTATCATGTATGTAACAGATTTGAGTCTCACTGTTTGAGTCATAATGTTACTGCGGGCTGAGGTCATGTTATGTTTTGGGGAGAGTCCCAGCAAAGTTGACAGGACYAGGGTGTATGGAGTTACGTCGAAATTGAATTGACTCAAGCTTGGGATTTGGGAAAATGCCTTTTTCATTCTAGACCTCAACCAACACTTTATTTTACGTATTTTTAGGATTGCTGTAATTGTATCCTGAGTGTTAAGGATTCTCATGGCTAATCTCCTGCTTGGGGAGGGTTCAAGGCAGATTTTTCAAAATGTTTACATTAAATTAATGTAGCTTTTAAAGTAGTTGCTCTGCACTGCTAGTTTTGAAATGTGTCTTTCAAGCAGCAAATTTGAACCCTGAAAACCTACACTGTGTTTGGAGATCCCATTGGCCTTATCCTCTTGTCTAATAATACATAAATCTTTCAAGGACTGAGAATTTACTTTCGTGATTCCCATCTCTTTTCTCCTGAAGAAAACAGAAGCCAAAGGTAATGTCAGGAGAAAATGCTGAGTCTTCATTGATACCTATAGAGTTGTAATTCATATAAATCTGGTGCAAATTAGCCTGAGGTGATAGGTTTGTTTTGGTTTTTKATGTTGGTGTAGGGGATTTTTCCCCCACAAAAAGTGTGAATAGCTTTTGTTTCCCATCAGCATGGGTGCTGTCCTAGATCTTTGTGCTTTTACAGAGCCTCTGAAGTTCCAAAGATGGCATTTTTAGCTGCTAATGCAGATGGTGACCATTTGTCTGTTTGTTTCTTGTTCTGCCATTGTCTCTTAGGATGTACCCTCAGATTTTCTGCCCATGATCATAGATGAATATCTGGGAGACACAGAGGATCCTGCAGAGCTACGGGACCGATTCCTGGACCTGCTRGGGGACATAGCAATTGTCATGCCAGCCATTAAAGCACTGAATTATCACAGGGGTAAGCTGCTCAACAGCAGTGGGACATTTAAACCTCATGCTGCAGACTGCCTCAAATGATGTAGACATGAATCCTGTCATATACAGGCAGCCCTGGTTGAGATTCCCACTGGAAATTTGAGGGTGAGGAATGATACAGGTCTGCAGGGTTGTGTGTAGTCACTTATCTTTCTATAAGTGTCTTGCACTGTGCTCATAGTCACAATATATTGAGAGCAGAGCATGATAACACAGGTAAATGTTTGCTAACTGRGGCATAGAGGCTTAAAAATTAAAGCCTATCAAAGCACCCTTTGTCCTCTGGCCCATGGCTATGTGGCCTGTCAACAGCTCTGTGGTCTGGAGATTTTCTGGTGTTTAAATGTAGAGAAGCCATGCCAACACACCCAGAATTGGAAACAGTCTGATGCTGTTTTGCTTTCTGTAAGTTTCCCTAGGGTGGATTTTTATCTTTTCTTTTTTGTGTAAGTGCTGAACTCTTCATTTTGAATTAAGAGTGCATATTTGAATGTAACAATTACATTTGAAATGTGCCCAGCATAAAGCTTTGTTTAAAGTAATACTTCAAACAGCTGATGGCAGCTGTAGTTTATGTATCTCTTCTGTAACTCTAAATGTTGTGTTTTCAGAGTCTGGAGCTCCTACCTACTTCTTCGAGTTCCAGCACCGGCCCAGTTCATACTGGGACAGCAAACCAGACTATGTGAAGGCTGACCACGGGGATGAAGTTGGCTTTGTCTTTGG
>NW_026624729.1:1393-2764 GCF_030028575.1 Malurus melanocephalus | reverse complement strand
AATAACACAATGGGACTGATGAAATAATTCTCACCTAGCGATACAGTGAGCTTATGTGTAACTATATTTACATAATTACTCTTGAATTTCTGAGAAATGGAGTGGCATCATCTTGTGTGAGAAAGAAGAAATCTTTGCCTAGTCATGTTCTGAATAATAGCGAGACTTCCAGTCCCAAGGAACTAGAATGGCATCCAGGAAACAAAGCCATGAGGCCCATTCCTGGAGTTGACTGRGATGCAGGACACATGGAGGGTTTTTGGTTCTGCTTCTGGTTTCCTGCAATGTGACAGTCACGTCCCCATATTTCCTTGTTCCCAAATTCCCCAAGTKGTAGASTAAGGGTAATAATGCWGAAGCCACTGATRAGGAGTGCTGACATTGATGAGAAGTGCTGAAATCCCCTGATGCTTTCTGCATCACTGATMTTTACTGGCAYCGTGTCTCTGTTGCAATGGCTCAGTTGTTACAGCGTATTCACACACAGAAATGCTGCTCCTGCAGTAGCAATGTCTGGATATTTTCCACACTGAGTAACAATTCTGTGTTTGGTCTTTCAGGTGAAGTTACAGAGGAAGAGAAGAAGCTCAGCAGAACTCTTATGAAGTACTGGGCRAACTTTGCTCGCAGCGGGTAAGAATCATGAGACTGATGACACACGTTGCTGCTCTGCACTGACTCCATGGGGAATTGGCTGTTTTGTTGATTCTGTCCTAACTTSTGTGATTGAATTCCCCTGTGACTGAAAAGGGCACTCACTCTTTCTTTATTGCTGTTTACAGAAATCCTAACGGAGAGGGTCTGGTCMAGTGGCCATCTTAYAACCTAAAGGAAGAATACTTGGAGATAAATCTACAACAAAAGAAAGCCAGCAAGTTGAAAGAAAAGAAGGTAGAATTCTGGAAAAAATTAAACCTGGAAAAGAAAAATAAGAAAAGCATGGAAAACAGGAAGTTTAAATTGGAGTTATAGTTTACAGTCTAAAGGTGCATATAATATGCAAACTATTAGAATAATAAAAGGAATTACTTCAAATAATTTTGAGGATAAAGTTACATTTCCCTCCTTTTCACCTTTTCTTCACAGTTGTTATACATGCAATTATTCACTGTAGTAATTCCAGTTGATCTCCCACTTGTTAAATGCAGCTTTCCCAGTGCTCAGGTTTTTCTGTCACTCCCCCATGACWGAAGCCAGAATGCAGCAGCAACATTGTTTTAATAAAGTGAAATCTATGGCCACCCAACTTGTGAGTAAAACTCTCTCTYGATGCCAAGGTTATCAGTGGTGCTACAGAAGGTTTGGTGGGGTGTAGATACAGAAATGTCCTCTGTGGAAAGCAGATGAAACTACAGCATGTTCAGCTTTGTC
>NW_026624729.1:0-823 GCF_030028575.1 Malurus melanocephalus | reverse complement strand
AGGAACCAAAGCAGTCCAAGCTGTGAGGAGACAGTGAGAGAATTCACAACAGCACCCAAGCAGGCAAACAGCAGTGCAGAGTTTACTCCTGTGCAGAGTTTCTGCCCTTGGGGTCTCGGTCCCGCCGCACCCCRCAGGAAAGACGACACGAGAGACAGGTCCAGGTGCTTCTTTATTAGTCTTCTGATCTCAGGTCTTTCTTCCATAGTGATTTCAGCTCTCTCCTCTACTAGCTACTAGCATGCTTTTTTATACACTTTCTTATCTCCCGGCTTCCCAAGTACACCAATCACACAGGTCCCAGCTAGATGACACAGCCGGGCACTCTCCAATGTCCATGTAGCATGTTTTAGTCGATGATTGGTAAAAAGTTTCATCTGTCCAATCCTGTCCATCTCTGTGGCTGGTGTGTCACCCAGATCGAGTCTGCGTTGTTTTGTCCATGTCTGAGTCCAGGCTGCTTTCAAGCCCAGCCCCCCCCCCACAGCTCTAAAACAGCAAGGGCTACGGCAGAAGCCCTTACCCCACAGAGAAAGGTAAAAGATGTTTTATTCTAAGCTCCATCATGTGTACCACAGGCCCCTGTTCCATAATTTCTTTGGAAAGTGCACACATCTATCATTAATATATATGCTGTACATTCAAGCAGTGCAGACTCCCAGAGCTGTTTTGTTGACCTTTAGTGTCCTGAACATCGCTCKTGACAAACAAGGGRAAAAGTCTCCCAGGGAACACCTGTACAGCCACAATTCACKGTAATTCTGTGTCTTGGTTTGAAAGACAGGTGATTGCTAATGAAGGCAGGGACCCCCCTTGGAGTGGT
>NW_026624728.1:15510-31098 GCF_030028575.1 Malurus melanocephalus | reverse complement strand
GTTTTTGGTTGGGTCAAAATGGTTTTGACTGCTGCAGTCTTTCTAGGGTGGTACAAGTTTCTATCATTCTCTCCACAGAAAGAAGAAACAAAAATTGATTGCTTATTTATTTATTTATTTTTGCCTCTGCAGTTTAGAGACTAAGGAAGACCAAAGTGCTGCCAACATTATTTCCAGTATTTTCCAGCTTCTCTCTATCTAAGTTATTTTAATACCCAAATRCAGACATTTTATTGACCAAAATCTTAGATTTGAGCAGTGAGCAAGCATTATTGTCAGTAGTAAGTACTCAAATTTCTTTTGCATGTAGTAGATCCATGTTAAACATAAGATCAGGAGCTTAACTTGTGTAATGCTTCTTGTAAATGGGGAGATWGCTTTAAAGACTGAATTAATTACCTGGTTCTTTTCAGTTGGGTGTCTGATTCCCAAGTGTGTCTCAAAATCCCCTGTCCTTCCTCATGTATATTAATAGAGGAACACATTCTTTGATTAACAGTTTTACAATATGGGTTTCCTTAACAAAGATCAATTTATCCAGGCAGAAGTGCAGTATGKTCATAGCATATTCTTGTAAAACAGAGGAATGTGTAATTAAAGRTGGAAAAGAAATCAATGTGGTGACCTGACTGATACACCATAGCCAAGCTGTGTCATAAAATGTGGAAAAAACMGTCAGGAATTCACTGATATGTTTCCTTCTAATATCAGTAAATAATAGTGTTATATAGKAAGTATAGAAAGTGCAAAGCTGGTGCTAATTTTCTTTGTCAATCATGAACAAAYCAGGTAAGGTACAAAAYAGTTTTRTGTTGTTTTCATTTTTTACCATGATAAAATGCATGACCTATGAAATTACTAACAATTTTCAAGTCCCTAATCAACTTTTAAAAGACACTTTATAAAGGCAGATCTGTCAAGCAAGTGTGCTATATCTCAACATGTCAAGTCAGTCCTGGCTGCTGAAAGACTTGGTTTTGGAAAGTCTTGAGTATTATTGAGTCTTTTGTAGTGAGCAGGARTTTTTGTTCTGTTTTTTGCTGTGTCAAAGCTGCTGTTGTTGGACTATAGAAATTTACAGTTAGTTGAATAAACACAGCATTTAAGTGTTCTGTTCAACCAGTGGAAGTTTGCCATTTCCAGAGCAATGCCAGTTAAATTAAAACTCTCAGTGTGTGTGTGTGTCTTTTTTTTTTCTGTTCTGTTTTTTCTTCTCAGAAGTTATGCTGCTGACAAGCTTGATAATTGTAGAGGAGCCAGTAGAATACTGAATGAGAATCAATTATTTATTGTATAATGAACTGATACTTGCAGAGCAGATTGTCTGTRTTGTCCTTGAGCACCTAAAGAAAAATCACTGCTTATGCTTGTGCCAATAGTCTCACCACTATTTAAGATTTGAGATGAAAAGGCAGATGCTTTTTGAGTTGAACAACACATTGAGATGGAATAGATTTGTAGCAGTCGTTTTCAGTGGGGTGCTTAACTCCTGATTGCACTGTGCCATGTATACCCAGCTATTAAATGTTCATGAGCTCTATTGTCTCTGCTAATCTGCAGTGGTTTAGAATAAAATCTCTCAACATCCTGGAGCAGGATGGTTTTTTTCTTCATTTGTATTTGATTTTTTTTTCTGCTCACATGGAGGATGTGACRTCTAGTTCTGACCCATGTGACATCTAGTTCTGACCCATCTGTCCTAAGACCTATGACAAAGTGGTATTTTTTTCAGCGTAAAGCTGTAGAAAAGTTAAAATATTTGGTTTTGTTAAAATTTTTATGGTGTATTTCAGAAGTGCATGAAGAGTGGTAGTTGTTTAACACCTATGTGTTTATTCAAATAGAATTATGTGCTTTGTTATCTTCCCTATCTTTGACTGAATCACTGAATAAAAATGGAAGGAATAACATGATTAAGTATAATGATGTGAAAAGGTCAGTGAAACAAAGTGATTTGTGTTTTGTCTGTGCATGTTACCTTGGGCTAGGTTGTAGTAACTGCAGGTCTAGTGTCTAGATTTAAAAGAAATACAGGAAGGACAATTATAGTCTGTGTTAGATGTTTTGGAGGATACATTGCAGAAGGTCAAATGAAACAGSTTCTTAAAGGAAAGAGTGGGTTCTGCAAGTTTAAAGAAAAACTGTAATGCTTATTGGAAGGAGCTCTTCTCATCTCCGGTTGTCRTCATGGGTGAATTTTCAGTGCAGCATTAATTAATTTGCAGCATTAGCACCCTAGAATATGGTGTGCAGAATGTCCTACTCTGTGAGGAATGAATTGCAATAGGCTGCTGGGGGAGGTGGAGGTTGTGGGATGCACCTTCGGAAGTTTTCAAGACAGATGAATAAAGCCCTGAGCCCATGGTCAGACCTCAGAGCTGCCCCATGAGCAGGAGGGAGAAATCGAGAACTCTTGACAAGCTGTGCTGTCATCCTACCCTGTCACCTGGACAAAAAGGAATTCTGTCCAACAACACCATCCACTGCTCAGCCTCACTGCTATCCAAGCATGCAAACACTGCTAGTAACAGGGATAAAAATAAAGAATAAAAAAAAGAATAAAAATAATATTTTGATTT
Source organism: Malurus melanocephalus (assembly GCF_030028575.1). Lineage (NCBI taxonomy): Eukaryota > Metazoa > Chordata > Aves > Passeriformes > Maluridae > Malurus > Malurus melanocephalus. Next base: position 28,519 of record NW_026624728.1, on the reverse strand, counting down.
TTAACCATTAAGCTGGCCCTATAATAGCAAACTTGACTCTTTCTTCCTAYCCAGAGCCTCACACTGAAATATTCAGTTGACCAAGACCTGGTTCATTCAGATGAGGCCAATACAGAAACACAGGAATCCAACATTTACCTCAGGAGCATTTTTTTTGATCTGCCCACTGCTACTGTCTTGGCCTAGCAGAACTGGTGGTATCCAAAACAAAAYAATAGAATGAGATTAACAACTCTGACATAATGTTCCCTACATTATTAAATTCAGTGGAAAAATTGTGCTTTTGTGCACATTTCTGTGAAGAGCAATGGCTTAAGAATAAAAAATGTGTTTGTTAAAATGTCAGCATGTTGGTTTCATTTAGTAGCTTCCAGCTACAGATATTCAACAAGAACCTGCTTGACACCAGCCATGAACTTTGAGGTGATTTCCTGTCACATTAGGAAGGCTCGGTCTTACCAGAGGCTTCCTGGAAAACAAAAATACAATAATCTYTCCACCTCTTTGTGTCTTGTATCAGAGTAAGGTGCACTGCCAAAAAAAACTAGAATTGAAAACGTGAAGGGAAAAAAGAAGACAAAATCTCACCCACCTAACTGGTTACTCAATAGTTCCTTAAAATGTGCCACGATATATGAGCCCATCTGTTTTCAATGTGTTTTGTATGTCATGTACAGCTGTTTTCAGAAGGTATTGAGCTAACAAGTCTTTGGCATTCTTRCTTTGCCCATGCTGTTTGCATCTTGATTGGCAGCTCATCAAAATATAAATAAGTAATTCTCAATTGTTCTGGAGTTCTGTCATTTATATGTTAATAGAATTGAAAAAAGTGTATGCAAGGATTAGAGAACACAGTGAATTTTCTGCCTTATTTGATAATCACTTCAGGGGGTAAATTTAAATCTGACTTAAAAGTTAGTTCTGTAGGGCTGAGGTAGATAGTGATATTTTCTTTTTAGTTCTTGATGAATCTTAATCAGAAATTATTAAAAACAGTTCAATGGAAAACTCAGGATTTTTAGTTGGTTGGGATGTTTGATACATTTTTGATACATTCTTAACATTCTGAATTCAAGAAATATGTCTAGATTGCTTGTTTCAGAGAAGCAAGATTTTATTTCTTGTGTAARATGTGCAATCCCAGGTGATAAGACATCTGTCATAAACTAAACTGTTAAAAACACTGAAGACACAATGTGTGGTTGAGATTGGAATTTGGTATCTTGGCTGATTTCTTCCCTTAAAAAGAGAGAAGCCCTGCTCTGCAATGCTGTGTTTAAAGCATGCACAAAAAATATTGCAAGTATGRTGATGAGGCCAGTGTAGTGAACATTAGATCATGGCCCTTTCAGATTGCCTTGAGAGTCCTCTAAACAATCAAATTATCTTAGCCTGGCATTTAAGTGACCCTTAAATTAGTGGAGAGGCATTTGAGAAATATTCTTACAGAAATGACATGCAATGCAGAAATAAATTTATGTATCCATACCGCTTTCCCCTCCAGTCCTGCCGCAAAAAATCTGTAAAGGAATAAAAAATGGATTTGGACATTACTTGGTTCATTGTTCTTAACAGTAGGATGGATAGATAAAGCACCACTATATATTTTCTCAACTTGTTCTTAATTGGCTGCCTGATGGAAATGGCTTCTCAGAAAGATTTGATAGCTCTTTTTAGGCTGCTTCTTTTTAGGTTATCTCTCTCTGGTTAGCCAGCCTTATTGGTTTCCCCCACTTCCTCACAGTATCAATCTTGTCTTACTGCTTAATCATCTGCTTCCCAGTGAACCTAGAGGATTTTATTCATTTTTCTCTTGGTTACAACCTTTCACAGATACGAAGACTCTTAATACTTCTTTTCTTTTATTCAAGGTTAACAATTCCARTTATTTTCAGCCATGCCTTTTAGGCTGTTTCTTGTGGCCTCTATCTGGGTGCCTTAAATGGCCTATTTCTGCACAAAATTGGATGCAGTATTTTAGACTGAAGGTAATGAAGGGAAACACCTCAAATATGAGGTTTATAATTTAACATACCAGCTGTGATTTACCTGTTTGCAGTTTGTCTGCTTTTTGAGGCAGATTCACACTGTGTTGATAAGTTCTCAAAGGCATTTATGTCTCCCTGCACCAATGGGGGGAAGAGGTAGAGCTGGAAAGGTGGGAGGAGGTGTGGCAAGTTGTTTTTAAGACTTATTTTACTTCTCATTATCCTGGTATGATTTTGTTAGTAATAAATTCAACTGATATTCCAAGTTGAGTCTGTTTTGCCTGATGGTACTCAGTGATGGTACTCACTGAGTGATCTCTTCCTGCTCTTTCTTCACCTCATACATCCCTCATTTTATTTTCTCTCCCCTTTCCACTTGTGGAGGGGAGTGATAGAATGGGCATCTGGGATCAGATCAGCCAGGGTCAACCCACTATGATGCTACATGGGACCTTTTATATAGTTTAGGAAAGATGTGGTAACATAAGAATACCTTCTTGGAGCTCCTCTGCTAAACTTTTCTAGACATAATTCTAGGCTTTGGTGTTTCAAGCTCATCCCTTTTTAATATTGAATATTTTCTTTCATATAAAAAGTGTTTTATTAYATACCATGCACCACGGTTTGAAGTGATATAGAATATTATGTATAGAYAGAATCACAGAATCATTAAGGTTGGAAATGATCTTTAAGATCATTGATTAAGATCAGCCGTTAATCCAGCCAAGTCCACCACTGGACCATATTTCCCTAAGCACCACATCTTTTAAATACTTCCAGGGATAGTGACTTCACCACTTCTCCAGGTAACCTGTTCCAATTCTTGACAACCCTTTCACTGAAGAAAGTTTTCCTAATATCCAATCTAAACATCCCCTGGTGCAACTTGAGGCCATTTTCTCTTGTCCTGTCCTTTGTTACCTGGGAGAAGAGACCGATCCCCACCTGGCTACAGCCTCCTCTCAGGGAGTTGTAGAGGATGATGGGGTCTCCCCCTGAGCCTCCTTTGCTCCAGSCTAAACATCTCCAGCTCCCTCAGCTGCTCCTCATCAGACTTGTGCTCCAGACCCTTCACCAGCTCTGTTCCATTCTCTRGACACTCTCCAGCCCCTCAGAATCTTGTTGTGAGTGGCCCAGAACTCGAGATGTGACCTCACCAGTGCCAGAGTGACAATCACTGCCCTGGTCCTGCTGGCCACACTATTTTTGATACAGACCAGGATGCCATTGGCCTTCTTGGCCACCTGGGCACACCCTGGCTCATGTTCAGCTGCTGTTGACCAACACCTTCAGTTTCTTTTCACTTTCCAGATACTGTGCCCTATAGCGCTGCCTGGGGTTGTTGTGGCACAAGGGCACAACCCGTCTCTTGGTCATGTTGAACCTCATACAAATGGCCTCAGCCCATCAATCCATTCTGTCCAGATCCCTCTGCAGAGCCAGCTTATGTGTCCTTCGTGAACTGAGGGTGCCCTCAATCTCCTGGTCCAGATTGTGGATAAAGATTACACAGGACTGGCCCCARTACTGAGCTCTGGGTTTTACCAGTGGTGACCAGCCCCAGCTGGATGTGGCTCCACCACTGTCTGGGCTTGGATAGCTATTGCAGTGCACCCATCCAAGCCATGAGCAGCCAGTTTCTCCAGGAGAATGCTGTGGGAGACAGAATCAAACACTTCTCTGAAGTCCAGGTAAACTGATGCATGGCTTAATTTTGGCTTTCTTTAAGGGCAATTCTGATTTGGTGTCTTAGGCCCTACTAGCAGTCAGGTGAGGAATAGGAAAGTTGGTGTTAGGCCCAATGAAAATGATGCCTTTCCTCAATGTGTTTGTCGGTTTACAGTTCCCTGAATTCTCTAAGAATTGCTCTGTTGTGTGTGATTGCTCTGGTGTGGGTAGTGCTGGTGATTTGTGGTTGGGAAGGGCGTTGAGGGCACTCCCTGAGCTGGGCACAGGGGTGATGTCCAGGGTGTTTGCCCAGACAGGGGTGCCCTGCAGTTGGCATTCACCGAGAGGYGCTAATGATCCAACAAAGCCAGCAAGCTGCTGTGCTTAATACAGTTATCATCTGTGCTGTAGATTGGGCTTTAATTAAATTTCTTAATTAGGCCAAAATCCAATAAATCTAGAAATAGTAATTAGCAGGAGCCAGCTGTTTTATAACTTGTTATCCTGCTTTTGTAGTGTAGACAAGATCTGACTTGAATAGAAGTTGTTCTATCTGCTCATGTTTGTTGTAAAAAAAAAAATTACTTGTTCATGTTGTTTTAATCCTTGCCTCATTTTGGACACCACTAATTATTTTTAAAAAGTCTATAAATATAGTATATTTTGTAAAGATATGTTTTATGCTATATTAGAATATTGTATATCAACTTTTAACCTGAATGTTTTTTTGATTTACACGTTCACACTACTGATTCATCAAGTGTCTTTTTGTATCTTAGAAATCTATGGTGCTACTTGGAAATTAAGACCTCAGTTCTAAATATTCAATCATCAATTTTCTCAATTTCAACCATTTGTTATTGGTATTACGTAATTATTAATTAGAAAATTTTCAGTGTATCTGTTTTTTAGCAAGAATAATTGGAGATATTCTTCAGGTTTAATGCAATCCCTGGGGGCTTCCCTCTTGTTTCATGTCTCCAGCCTGTGGAATTAGAGCAGACTGCACTAAAATTTTGAAATACAGTACAAACTAGGTTTTATGGAGTTTAGAGTAACAAATAGTGTATGCACAGGAGAATCTAAATGTGTCTGTGTAAATAATATTTCCTGCCACTGCAAACATACTGATGACTTGCTTGTATCTGTACTAAGTCATATTTTATAAACATCAAAACCAAATGGGAAGGGATAATTTATCCTACTGCAGTACAGCAGGCAGAGGATCTTATGGGATAAAGTGATGACTTACTTTCTGTAACCCTCTGGGTGAAATAGTACCAATAAATATAATTTGTCTTATAGGTTAATTTTATTTTTTCTCCAAATGATACTTCTTGGGTTGATATTTAAAAATCAATGATAATTAGATGTCTGTGTCACATCTATCATATCCAATAAAGCTTATTCACATTATTTTTTTAAATTTTAAAAACAATTTTCCCATTTGTGTTAAGTATTCAGTGGCCTGAAATTAATTAGCTTTGAACTCATCAAATCTGAAATACAGTGACATTTCATTCTTAGCAATATTTCAGTATAAAGTTTAATTGAATTCTGTTTGTTTTACAGCAGCTGCTGTGCTTTCAGCAAACAAATTGCTTTAGTTAAAGACTATTGTGAGGATTTAAAAAAGCTTCYAGGTGARYACCAGCTGTAAGACAGAATAAACTTAGTGTAGGTTTGCCTGAAGTGATATATGCTGAGATGAAGAACTGCAATGTCTGTTAGATTTTAAATCATGATAGATACATACAACCTAGCAAACAGCTTCCTTAGAAGCCTTTGGGCTGTGCTGAACCAAAAAGAGCAAACCCAACACTGTGACCTTCAGAGGGTAGGCAGAGAGTGGTAATTAGGGCACCACCCCATTAATGGTAATGTCCACAGCATTAGTCCTCTATTGGCCTATCATTCAACAAGAGAAATCTGTGCCAGAAATAAAAGTTCACAGTATAMATCTTCCCATTTTCACCCCTTAAAGGGCTTCTAAATGACACATTCTTAATAATGTTTTAGAGAGGAAAATGTGTAAGAACTGCCATGCTGGTAAAAGAAAAATCTTGGATGTGTGTATGTATATATTTAAATATATATATAATCTGTCTTTATATGTGTAAATATATAAAAAGTATTGCTATGTAGATAAGGACCAAGTATAAGCCAGCTTTTACATGGCTTCTTCAATATATTTTATCAGTAATGTGCACTTCTGCTGATGGTTGCACTTTCCTTGACTTTACTGTTCCATTGTGCCTAATAAATATGGATACTTTGATGTAGTAGCATGCAGATGTTAGTTCTCTTTTTCTAGCATATCTTTGCTGACTYGAGCAGCAGTCTGTTTCATCTGAAACTTTATTTACTGGGAGGTGTTTATATAAATACACAGCAGAAAAAGGGTGGTATAAAGCCAAATGCTTTATCCAGCGGGGAAAATCTAAAGGGAAAAAAATCCAATAAATAAACCTGAAACCACAAAAGAATTTTTAATGTTTTTGTTCAGTATTCAAGTTAGAGGTAGTAAGTCAGTGCACATTTTTTTTGAGCAACCTGATCTAGTGAAAGGTGTCCCTGCCCATAACAGAGGGGTGAGACTTAGATGATCTTTCAGGTCCCTTCCAACACAAAGTGCTTTATGATTCTTGCGTTTTTTTATGCTTTTCATGAAAGGTGATGTTATAAAGAAAGTAAAAAATAAATTAATTCTTTTAACTGTCAGGAAAACAGATCAAGTGATAGTATTGCAGATAATTTTATTTGACATAAACAGTCTTAATTGAATTATAAATTAAAAAATACTTAGTACAATATATTTGGTATTGCAAAGAATTTCACTTGCTATTTCCTAACATAATATTAGAATACTAAAAAAAATTAGCTTATTATAGACCAAACAGGTTTGAAGCAAATTTCTCTTGAAATTTGACTTTTTCCCCCACCCAAAAACAATAGAACCAAAAGAAAAAAAAAAAAAAAGGAAAATTAAAAAAAAAAGGTGAATGTGTGAGGGAGAGAATGAACCAACAAAAAAAGGGGGAGTTCACTCTGCACAGGTGTGGAAATGACAGAGCAGCTCTGGGCTGCAATTAGGGATGCTGAGTTTGAACTTCATGAGCTGGCAAAGTAAAATAAGCTGAGCTGTGTTAGTGCAGCCAGCGCAGCAAAGATTTTAAACTCAGCATGTGTCACAAGAATRAGAACTCCCTTGTGGGAGAGTTAGAAGCAGGTTTGTGTAGTTTCTGGTCTCCAGGCTCATGTTCTTGAAAGGTGGGTATTTTACATGTTTGTACGAACAGAGCTCTGAAGTGCTGAAGGAAGTGTCACAAATGCAGGAAAACCCACCCKACCAGGCTATGTCTTGTATGCACAAAGCCCCTCAGGCTCTTTCCTGCCCACRTCACCTCTGTGGAACATGGGTATTTTACTGGGATCTTAGTGAAAACCAGCAAAATGCTTTGGTGGGGTTGCTTGGTCTGAGGCTCCTACCAGGGTGTCATTTATCCCAGAAATGAAGTTTTCCTGCCAAATCTGTAGCCATTTCTGGCTATGTCATTTAATGACAGCATCCTGCTTTGGAGTACAGCATATGTGTTACTGTGTGTATGTGGATTTCTGTGCATAAATATAGGAGACAAATCTGTGAGGAGAGGAAGGAAAAGAGATTTCAGATACCAGGCTTTGGGAGGTGTATATTTCTACTTTTAATTTACTTAGTGGAACAGGATTAGTTTCTCTAATGTATCTTGAGAAGGCCATGGCAGCCATATTTTTAGGACACTCAGATTTTCTCAGTTGGTATTTTCAGCTCTTGCTGGGGAGGCTAGAAGCAGAAATTGGTGATGTAATAGTGAAGGCAAAGCTCTGTCAAAATACAGCTCAGTGGATTCCTATCTTTCTGTTCATTGATGACCAAAATTGCTTCAACATCCTTTTCCCAGTTCTGGCTGTAGATGTTTACTCCTCGAGAAAGGTCAGTGAGTCTTTGTACTGGCAAGGCAATGTCTGCAGGCAGGGGCACTCACCTTRCCTTTGTTAAATCCGGCTGATGTCAGTGGAAGGGTCAGACAAGGTCTTGGGCACACAGCCTTTCAATCAGGTCTGAATCAGGCCACCTTCAAAGGCCTGCTTATGCTGAGCTAAGAAGACCTGTTCTGACTTTAATTAGATATATGCCAGCCAGAACATCTCTAGAAGAACATGTATTTAGCACTCATGGCATACAAAAATATTAATGAGATGAGGAGAATAGGAAGAAGCAGTGAGGTATAGTCTCCATTAGGAAAGAGAGAGTTCATTCTCTGGAGAACAGGAAAATAGGAGAGTAGAGGAAGAATATAATGTAGTATATTAAAAGAAGCATATATTSATTTACAGTTTTGGTATCAATAGTCTTGGGCTTTCCTTTATAAGTGTAAGGTGTGGCTTTGGTGCTGCAAGTGAAGAACTACTATACTGAAGAACCAAGAATGTCAAAGGCCTTGCTCTTTCCATGCATAGGAGTAACTGGAACAGGTAATGTTCAGTCTTARGGACTGAAAAATCTGTGGTAGATGAATATAAATTGCACTTATAAACRTATATTGGTTGCCTATTTTGAGAAATAACACTATGTCTTTGCATTTCTGGATATCTAAATGCTTCTTGTCCGTAAAATGCATGCTCAGTAACAGCTGTAAAATTACGTATGTTATGAAGTGTGCCATTATCAGAAAGGAAATCCTCACAGTGGAGACCTCTGAGGAATTCAATTGGGTAAATAGCTGCACTGGAATTAGCAGAGAGCTGGAATTTAGCAGCCATCATGCTTACACATTACAGCATTGGTACAGCACTCCCTTACGGTGCTCTTGGTGAAGCGGCTGAAGAAGGATGACATTTCATTGCTGGGTAATTGTTCCATGAAAGCAAGTACACGGAGAGCATTTGGGTTGACTTTTTTSCTCCCATCCCCCATTACTATGATTTTAATTGGAAGCAGCTCTTTGTTCATGTAAAACTAGCATGAGGTCCTTTACTGAAAGATAGTGATGTCTTTTTATCAAACAGTGCCTGTTTCATGCTGTTACGCTTGTCATTGTTTAATTGAACTTGCTGAGGTTTCTGGGAGAAGGAAACTTTTACCATCTCCTCCTGCGAATCACTTTAACATGCTGTCTCTGAACAGAAAAATAGCCCATTTATGAGTAGGTGGAATAATAGGCTATCTGGATTCTGATACTTTTTAAATGTTAAGTCTTTGTTTAAATCWTCAAGAGAGCACTGAGGAGCRCAGAATTTGCAGATGTACAAGTTTSTGTCATTTTTATTATCATTCTGAAATCTTTATTGTACGCACAGCAACTGTCTGCTTCGTAGAGGATCTTTAGGTATTTGTAACTTTGCTGTTAGAACGGAAGCATTTTCTTTTAAAAGATTACAAACCTGAGGTCACCGAGGGTGCTCAGTTGGTGCCTTAGCAGAGCTGATAGATGCTGTTGGGTCTGGGAGTGCAGAATTCCTGCCGAGACTGAGCTGCCACTGCCATCGAGCACAAGACTGGGCTGCCTCGAGTCCTTCCCGCAGTTTGTTGCTGAGTCACTKGGTGACCTCATGTAAACCTCTTCCYTTGGCATACACTGCCTGCAAAGGAGGAGCCCTGGCAATGACCTGCGCAGTTATTCTTGGCTGAGGAGTTCTGTGAAACGGCACATTCGATGTAAAGGATTTGTTTTGTCTCTCACTTTATTCWTCTTATGGTAGGCATTGTAAGTCAATAATAAAAAGGAAGATGGGGTATTTGTGTTAACAGACAGAGAGGAGAGAACTGGGATGGAGGGTTGATGACTTGTCTGAAGACAGGATGTCAAAAGACCTTATCTTTGGCTTCCTGGATTTCAGAATATATGGTATTGACCCTGCAACACTGATTCAAAAATTAAGAGGGCTCTGTTTTAAACAGCAAAAAGAGTAATAGAAAAACCAGTGCTGAAATTTAAAATCAGATTTCTCCCAGCTTAATGTCATTTTTAACTCTTAATATGGCTTTTTGTGTGGATATATATGTATGTTCTTAGGAATATACATATAGAGATAATAGCATTATGGTGGACTGTCTCTGTAAGGGGTCTTTAACATCTTATCTCTCCCCTCCTGACAGRTAATTTTATGCTGTTCAGACAATATATTTTAGATTTACAGATATTTAATCTGTTTATATACCATTCTGCATTTTTTTGAACTAATTTCTCAAAAATTATTGAGTTACAAGTGTTTGTAAACAGGCCAGTCCTCAAGCAAGGAATTTGTCTAAAGTAAATGGAAARAAATTTACCCTATAAAATCTTTGTAACACTGTAAAGCAAAAGCTTATACTTTTCCAGTTCTTCACAAGATAGCAAATTCTGGCTCCTTGGCATAGCACTTGGCTTTCATTTGGGTTGAAATTTTAAATGTACTACTTTCAAATCTTCCCTTATTGCAAAACATATTTTAAGATCTCTGGTGGCTTTAAGGATCTGCCATTTAAAGGGAAGGACTGCCACAGAGCTGCAAGAASAGTTTTGTGACTAGTTTGTCTGAACTTCTGAAAAATAAAACACATACCATGGAGTATCACTGTTAGGATGCAGTGCAGATTTCTTAAASTACACAAGGAAATTAAAAGTGAATRCTATCACTTGTAGCAATGGTCACATTTGGCAGTTTTCAAACTCATGGCAAATGCTGATGTGAAAATTTGTTACTTTTTAATTAATTTTGTAAAAGTCAGTTAAGTTCATTAAGTGAATAGCATTTGCAAAATGGGTTTTCAGTTAAGATACAGGAAACAGATTTCAGGTTGTTCAGATTCAGGAACCCAGTTGTTTCTTTACAGGGCCATTGTATATATTTGGTACTCATATAAATGYAAAATGAATGTCATACATATTTAGATACTGCATGAAGTGCTGAGGCAATGCAGCAAGTAAACAAACCATATGTGAGAGAAGCTAAAAGGCCTGAATAGCCTAATAAATCTTCCATTAGGATTAAATTTTATGAATACTAGGCCCTATGGAGCACCAAGGAGAAAATAGGAGTTCTTTTTGGAAGGTGAAACCTTTGCTTTTCCATCACTTCAAGGACTTTGGGCATACATGTAATTGTTTTACCCGTGACAGGTGTATGAAAAATGCTTGTTCAGGCTTTAAAACTGAAAAATCTCTAGTACCTGAAATATTGAAGAGAGTGAGCTGGTGATCTTAYATCACTTTGATAAGGCAGCACTGGACACTGTGTGTGGGAGAAGGGAAGAGAAATGRTCTTTTAAACCTTCTTTGTGCCAGCTTATGCCTGTGAGTAAGCTGTGTAAGAGCAAGATAAAATAACTTTGCTTGCTGGGTAAGTCCTGGGGACAAAAACTGGTACTCAGCAGGTTGAAACTGATCTGAAAGCAAAGCATTGCCAATACTGAACAATGGCACATCTCTGTAAATTCTTTTCCCATTCAAATGAGGAACCTACAGAGGTGGTTTCCCTGCTGGTGTGACACAAGCAGAGCAAGAGGCRTCAAACCCAGGGATGAGAGTTAATAGAATTGTTTTTGAAGCYTTTGCATGGCCGGAAACTCCCTCTGGATCTGTTCATCAGGCAGAAAAGACTAAAGGGAGTGCGTTGAAGAGCATTATTTTGTTCTTAAAAGTTCTTAAAACTCACTGGGGTTCAAGACTGTACAAAAAAAAATAATATTCCTGCAAGTTTCTTAATGCACTCAACACTGCTTCTACAGAAGTGTTGGAGATGATGCAGAATGGATGATTGTATAAAACTTTGGTGTTACATCCCTCCTGCATTTGTACAAATCCTATCCAACATAAAAATTAATGTTGACATTAAAAAACAGTCTATTTTGTAAGGTTTGAGTAGCCTAAGACCTCTTTTCTCTATGGAATCTGTCTAGAAGCTTATTTTGTGTGAGAGAAAGGCTCTTGGAGGGGAGAGCCTCTAGGGAGTAAGTTGGCTCCTTTGACAGGCTTGGGAACAAAAAGAGCTCAAAAACATTTGTAAACAGACTAAAAAGTGTCACCAGTCTAAACCTTCAGCAAGGAAATCTGTGTAGGGGAAAACATTCTATGTTGCCTGATATTTTTTCTTTTTAAAMAATCTGTAAAAAGATTGGTTCTTARTGTTAGTGAGGCTGTGTAGTCTCTTGCCATGGTCCCTGAAAACCCATTGTATCTGTTTTTTAAAAGCTAAAGCTTGTAATTGTGTGCTTGATATTTAATGAATACTGAATGTAATTCATAACTTTATTAGTTCATTATTGGTAGGCTTAAAGGACATAATTCCACATTGATAGCTTTCTCCCACCCAATTACTACTTCATCCTGGTCATCTTAATTACTGTGAAACTTTTCATATAACTATTAAACATAAGCACTATGTAACATAGAGAATATAGATTTGCCTAATTTTGCATGCCAAAGSAACCTGTCCTGAGGTTTGCACACCATATTTGTCACATAAAATTTAGTAAACACTGTATTTAACCTACTTTCCAAAGGTATTTTATGGTTTTAAATCAACTGTGCAAGCAAGTCACACTCACAGTCTTCTGAAACACATACTCAACAATGCCTATTGCCTCCTACTTCAGAGAAAAGGAGAAAGAATAGGAAGATTTTTYTTTGCATTGACAATCCAATTAAAACAGCAAGGTGGCAGGAATGATATCAATTCCTCTGAAAGCACTGTTTCAGTCATTGGTCGGCCCTCCATCTGGGAATTGTGGCATGGTAATCTGCAGCAAGGCAAAAAGGACAACACRGAAACAAATTTGAATCGTTGACCTAATTTTGGTAGTCCACCACTGCTGACAGAAGTTCAGATGATCCCAAAGGGTTTCTTATTATAGGAATGCCAAAACAGAAAGCTGTAACATAAAGGAGGCCAGAAATTTAAKRACTRCTTTTCTATCTGTCATTGCTTCTARTATCCAAATAAAAGTTCTGTGTTTTGCCCACCAAAGATGTATTTTCCAATAAAAACAGGAGGTCAAAACGCATCAGAAAAAATTTCATCAGTATTCCTGTTACTATGAAAGAAGTGTTTGTAAGCAAGAACTTGCTGCTTATYATGTCTTTGATTTCTGTTGCATCAATTTCAAAGTTGATATTAAAAATAAGTACAAGTTTCTGAAGACCTTTCATGCTCTTTAAGTTTGCTCACTATATAAAGATTGAAGATGATGGTTGCACATTCGGCAAATGTCGCTCAAGATAGGTAGAGTGGTCTACAAAGGTCATGCCACAGTATTTTCCTGCTGACAATTCTTTGTGTGAAAGGTGATGACTCTGTGGCATGATCTGTACTATTTATTCCTTGGGCCATGA
>NW_026624728.1:0-15427 GCF_030028575.1 Malurus melanocephalus | reverse complement strand
TTTTTTTTTCCTCCCAGTCTGCTTTTGGTGCAGCCACAGCAGAAGGCAGCACATTTCTGGTTGTAATACTGTGTGCTAGGCAGAGACTGAAGGGGTAAAGGAGAGAGTTAGTGATGTATATTGGGCATAAGTGTTTGCTGCAGACATGTTCYGGCTGTCGAAATGTTGAGTCTCATTCATGAAGGGCTGAATCTGTGCCACAGTTATTTATGTGTAAATAAAGCCATTGCTCTGTTGGAAATCCCAGGGAATCTGGTACCACAGTAAGTGTCACAGTCTGAGAAATTAAAGAGCAGGGACAAGAATGGGAAGTCACCTTGCATGTAATTTGTGTGCATGACAAATAGAACTCTTACTGAAAAGGTATAAATCAAATTACTATTATGGATAGAAAGCTTTAGAGTAGAATAAGAGGCACCACAGTAAAATGACACAGGTTTTTTTTTAAAAGAAATATGCTTTTTTAATCCTTGAACATTTGGATGTATGAAAGAACCCCTTCCCTCCCTCCTCTAGGAGTAACTTCTGGCAAAAAAACCCAGTGGTAATGTACATAYATTCCCATTACAAAGCATTTGCCAACTGAAATTTCTAGCAACTACTGCAGAGAACTCGTAGATGTGATCAGCACTGTTTTCACAAAGAAGTTGCCTTTTATTTGTGTCAGTCTTGTTTTATGCTTAGTCATTTTAAAACCAAAAAGCCTTGTTTTCAAGAAATCTTCAGAATGTGAATCAATTGTACAGGGACATAGAGAGGACTTGCAAAACATTCAGAGAAACTGATTTTCTGTTACCATATTCCAAGGATGTGATTGCTCTTTAACTCATTTTTTCTGCTCTGAGCATAGGGAGCCTACCTGTTTCTATTTGAGGTGTGCAGGACAGAAGGAAGGTGTAGTACCACTCTTCTACAGAAAAGGATTTTCTTTGGAGATCCCCACCCCTTGTAGTGCACAGACCCTGCATATGTGGACTGCATATGTGCACTGTAGAAAGCATTACCCCAGTTGTCAGAGGAGTTGTCCCAGCTGTTTCGCTTTCCAAGAAGAAATCTAAAATATCTGTCCACCTTAATAGTTATTTTTTAAACCTTCTGTAAGTAATGGACTCTGTTTAAGAGTTAAATTGGACTAACATGTCCCATGTGAACAGAGCTGACTAAAATCTCTGAGAGCCTGAGTGCTTTGCCTGTTTTGGGAATCTCAAGGAAAGGATGGAGGCTGGCATCAGTGTTTACTCTCATACCTTTAAACTTATCTTGCTCTCAAGATGTGATGCTACCTGACATGATGAAATAAAAGTGGGAGAAACAGAACTTTCACCAAAGATTCWATGTATTACAGTTTGTGATTAGAAAGCCTGAACAAACAATCTTGGATGCTTTCCAGCCTTTTCCTGACTATTTGGGAAATGTTGACAAGTGTTGCAAGTCATTGCTATGCAAATAAAAAAAACCCTTAATTTTTGTAACACTGTATTTTGTCTAGAGAGCCATTATATAACAAAGAACATAACTGAATCCACTTTCTTTATTTAGCATGTGCTGCCATAACTGGATATGAACATGTTTGTGACTTCTTCGCGATGAGTGAAGTTAGTAATATATCAATTAGCTCATCTGTCAAATTATTTCTATAATAGTTTTGCTTCTTTGAGGCGCTTTTGGTGTGTGTGGTATATTCTGAATTCTGAATGAATTTGAACAGCTGTAGTTTATGCTCTGTTTGTTTGTAGATTAGCAGATACATTTCYACAGTAATAGCTTCCACTCTTTATCCTTCCTCTCCACCATTAGAAATAGATTTAGCTTAGTTGTTACTGGAAATGAGAAATTAAGTATCCAATTATTTTAAGTTATTTTTGTATTACCATATCTTTTAAGAAGCTATAGGAAGATTACTGAAGGATTATTAGGTTGTAGTTTTCSAGTGGTTGCTTGTAATTCGTCGTGAGTAGCACTCTAACAACTTGTAGTGACAGGCGTAATTAAATGTCTCAAATTTGCCCCAGTTTTTGCAAGACATTGCCAATTAATCTTCCTTTTTAATCTCACTGGTATGCTGTGCTACTGAAACATCCACTTTCAAAAGCAGATAGTCACATCACTATGTTACTTCTTGTGTATATGCTCTTATTGCTATAATTTACATAGGTGTTTCATCCTYCTTTCAAAACTTTTGCAAGCACTTACATAGTGAGGCCAGCTGGCCAAAAATATCAATAAGATTTTTTTTTTAAATTGATAGAGAATTTAAATGAAACTATTAATCTTATCATTACTATTTTTAGGATCTAATGATTTACCCTTTAGAAGGATTGATACTGCAGAATTAGTAGACATGCTAAAAAACAAGTAGATTTTTTAATGTAGACAAATTACCCAGGTAACTTTTGAATTTGGAGTTGTGTTTTTCTGTCTTTTKTTTTTCCTTTTTGACTCTTGTAGGTATTGGTCTGTTTTGTTATCATCTTACTGGCCTGATTGCTCTCTTTATTTACCTTTTACAGGTAAATTCTTGCTTTGTCTTAGGTGTTTCTATATTGTGTGTTAATGTGGGGAATCATTCTCTTTCCCTTTTATTCAAATGTATTCAGATTGCTAACTGAAGTMCAAAAGAAAGCAGCAAAATATTTTATGTGGAAAAACAATATTGGAATATTTAAGAGTAGGGCAACTCAAAAAGGATGATGAAGATAGGGTGAAGTGAGACATATCTGACGTCATAAAAAAAAGAGGCACTTGGCCTGAGGAGGTTTGTTACTATATAAATAAATTGAATTCCTCTTTGCCAGTGTTTTGTGCTACTTAAATRTGCCGACTAAGCTGTTTCAGCACTTTGATCTTCTGCCATGATCTGGCCCTTGCTGTACTTTCATCCTTTTCAAAAGTGTTCTCTCACAGCAGTGAATTTGGCCCTAAGGAAATGAGCATGCAGATTTCCTTTCTCCATTAAATACTACCTAGATGCCTGTCTTTATTGAACAAATAAGCTAGTAAATTCCCTGAGGATTTAGTTTTAAGCCACACTAACAACAGAATCCACTTTGTCACCTTAAACAAACCCCTAGAGGGAAATGCAGTATTTCCCAGCAGGGGTTTAGAAGTTACAGTTTTGGGAGTGGTACCTTTGGATGCAATCCTGATGTATCTTATGCAAAATACAGTTTTTTGGTGAAGATTTGAACATTGTAAATGATAGGAGTTATATCCATAATGTTCATTACAGTTGGTATGGCGTATTCTGTCTGGTTTGCAGCTCTCTTGCCCAAAAGGCAGAGAGTTTGATCTGTTCTGTGTCGTGTCTGTGAGCCCTCTGCTTTGGAAACCCCCAKATGGCAATGTGTGCTTAAGACATTGCTGAAATCTGTTTGCATTGTTCAATTCACTTGTCCTTAATCTCTGACATGAAGGGTATACCATGAGAAGATTTAGTACTGAAGAGATTTTACTCTCTTTTTTTTTTTTTTTTTTTTTTGTACTCCACAGTGCAAATAAGGTGCAGTTAAAGGAGTTTAGGGACTCTAGGAAAACTGAGGTAGATGATACTCATTAAGGAACTTGAATTTCTTCCAGTTATTAAACTTTCAGAGTGATAGTTTCCATAAAGATATCTTCATAATGATAATTTTATTTCTGTAGATTTTTCTGTGCATGGAAAATGTCAATCCAAATTAAGATGCAGTGAACATCTACAAAAATTTGAAAGCTTCTGTTGTTTTCCCTTGTGATCRAAATACATTCAAATCTTATAAAGATATGCGAAGTAAGACAATATCAAGGCTCTGTCCACTTTCTTTTGATTGTTTGTTTTCAGAGAGGAAATTGTGATCATTGCTTTCAGGAACAGAATTCAGGTTTTCTAAAATTCAATACAACACATGATAACTTCCTTATGTAGGTATATTTTTSGTATTTATGAAGATTCAAAGCAGTGGCCAGTGTCTATGTGGCAATTTATAGGTGGCTACCCTGACAATTTAGGCTTGTATCCCAAAACCCAGTAACTTGTGTTGAAATAAAGTACAAATTTAGTGTTGGCTGGGTGGAGTTTACAGTCTGGGTTGACCTTGTCTAACTGCCAAGGAGCTTAGCAGCTTCCACCCTGCTTYCACTGAGGACCATCTAGCAGAGGCCACCATTGCATGTGTTCTTAATGGAAAGAAGATGCCACACTTGTATTTTTGTGTGATAGTTCATTCTGCTGCATTTCATTACCCTGTGAAAACRTATTTCTATTGCATTGCTACTGTCGAAGGTGTCAATCAAATCTCATTTATATTAAATCTCTTTTATTATGTTTAAGATGCTGTCACTAATATTGTTCAGGAAGCCCTCCTTGCTGCTGAAAAAGAGAATGTGCCAACAGGACTAGGAGTTGTGGTGTGGAAAGTCCCAGAACAAACATAGCTCGTGACAGCTACTGGTGCTGCTCTGACTTCACCTCTTTGAATAAAAATCAAACACAACTGCCTCAGAAACCTGAGGACAAGAGAAAATTACTGTCCATTTCCAGCATGTTGGTTGGGTAGGAAGAGAATAAATCTGCCATAYAGATATGATGCTGTCAATTASTGACAATATCATTTGAAGCTTYAAGTTTGAARTTCTTTTTGTACTGAGAGAACCTTWTAAATCCAACCAGATTTCACARGCAGTAWAATYAACCAAATATATATKAAGCTCYTGTCTTTGWGTGAAGTGCTTCGGTTCTCTTTACAGAGAAATTTTCTGGATTTAATGAGCAGATATCCTGAGATGAACATTTTCCTACTTGTGATTTTTTTTATTAWTTTTTTCAGTTGTTTCTCCACCCCCTCCACCACCCATAGCATCAAAGATGTGCAGTACAGGAGGATGCTTAGTGTCTTATATTTATCATATGCTTGCTAACTTGACCACTGTGTTACCTCAGCTGGATCTGTCACCGTTAATAAACAAGAAGGGCTTTAGTTGCTTTGGTCTCAGTCAAGAGCTAAGCTCCTTTGACRGGGTTTCCCAACCTTCTGTTGACTTTTATGTGTTTATAATATGCACATGTTTGTGCATTCAGCAGGCAGTTACATATGCCATGCATAGACCCCAACACAATATTTTGTTTCCTTCAAGGATCATCTTGAAATTACCCTTTTTCTCCTGTTAGAGAAGGATGGTAAGGGTGACAGTTTAACCAGTGCCTAATTTTGGGGGTTTTCATCTTGTGGTTGTTCTGCAGATGACAGGGTTATTAGAATTAGAAATATTGGGAAATAGTAAACCCGCACTCTGTGTAACTGTCCTTTCTGCAGCAAAATGCTGTTGGTCTCTAGAAAAGATACTTTTATCTAGAAAGATGTTGAGAATATAATCAAGGTTTGCCAGAAAACTGTAGTACAGAAAGAAAAGCAAAGCAGCAGTAACCCAGGAAATATCCTTTCCTGATGGATATTTTGTAGTTTGCATGTTGAAATTGTTGCCTCTTTGTTGCTACTCACAAACTTTGCTTGATTTGAAATATACCTTGTTATTTTTAGTACAGTGCACAGTGAACACTTCCTTCTCAGTTCTGAGTAAAAAAGTGTGACGCTGAATAAATGCTATGGGAACTGACAGCTGTAGAATACATGATCATTAATGAAAAATCACGAAGAAGGAAAGAACAAAGTAAAAAATGTAGGATGCTGAATGAGTCTTAGGCCCCATCTGTTTGCTGTGACACTCAAATACAGCTACTGCTTCATCATAGTATCTTCAATTTTTCACTTTGAAGAATTTCATTATAGTACAGTCTTACAAAGTAGCATATAAAAGAGTGAAAAAATATGTCTAAATTTAATGTTAGTTAATGTAATTAACTTTTACTATAGAGAATTATTATTCTAATTTGTAATTTCTAATTTTAGCTGAATTTGGTTTTGGGGCATCAGATAAACTGATGTGACTCCTAAATTCTCTCTTCTGTACCTGGGAGGTTTAGTTCATCCTTTACTTCTGGCTGGGTTTAACACTTTATGGTAAATGCATCAGGAAGTTCAGTCATAGATTGACCTAAAAAAATTATCTTCCTATCTACTCAATAATACCAGAAAATAAATGATGCTGATTTTTTAAAGAATTACAGTTCTGAAATCCAAACCCAGCTGATGAGTATTATAACTTGGCTTTCTGTAAAGGTGGATGTGTTTTGATTTTTAAATTTCAAAGGAATGTTATTTGAAGATTATTTCCCCCCTGTTCTGTAGACTGTTCGTTCTTGTACATCCAAATAGTTGAACATTGGTTAAAAAAATTGAATTAGATGTAATATTTGTTTAGCTCTGCATGATAAAGATGAAATGTTCCAAACATGAAGTTTTCAACAACCAATGTATTTTGAAAAGTGATTTTGTCATGTACAAATTATCTATAGCTATCCTAATAGTCAGAACTAGCTTAGGAAAATTTGAACAGTGCGTTTTTTCTTCTGGATTGTTTATGCACATTTGCTCAGTGCTACAGGAAAAATCCTGCCTGTCTGGTCCCTGTTTGTCTTTCTGATTARTCATATTTCTTGCATATCAATATCTTGTTATTTGTCTAGACTATTCCTGATATATTCCAACTGTCTCCTCATAATGGAAGTGTCAACACCAGCATTCATGCTGGAATGGTGCTGCTATATCATGCAGCTCTGAGCTGGTGCTTTGCTTTAGAGAAAGATTGGCTGCTTCTGTGAAGATTTGGGATTGCTGCAACATGCCTGGTTCTGTAATAGAGCCAGGCACATTTTTTAAAATTGCTCCTTCTTTTGCTGGCTGATCCTGAAATCTATCAAAAATTGGTATTTTCCCTCTGCCTTTGAATTGGTGAACATTAAACTGAGATCAACTTTAGTGTTTCTCTCATTTCCATTTCTTCTTAACATCCTTTGAACAAACAATCTGCGCTGTATAATCAATATTTCTTAAGATCACTGCCATGTGATTACAGGTACATTATTCTCCAAGCACAGTAAACAAGTAGTATAACATGTTTGTGTCTAAAGAGTTTCTCTTACTTGCAAATGTAACAAGGTTATACATTTGGGTAGCTGATAGCTGAGCAGCTGCTGGCAGAATTCCCACACGTTTTGCCATTAGATAAGTCTGTGGCTGGTAATGGTCATGTTGAGATAAGGTAAGTGACGTTTCACTTAGTCATCCAGAAGTAATCCTGTATGTGTCGAGTGTTTGCAAGAGGTCTTAAAAAGAAAACGAACCAAACTTTCCTGACCTTGGAAAGGGCTCTCCAATATATGAGAGTTGCTGTCCAGTACTAAGCACAGCAGATCTTCAGTCTTTTATGAAGCTCCTTGTATGTTTATAAATGAGTATGAATGGGCAAAAAAAAGGTATGAAGTGTGAGAAACCTGTAGCTTATGTGGTGTGCATTCAATAAGCAGTAGTGAGACCATAAAATTGTCAGCTCTGAGACGTCCTTATATATAAGGAATTATATATTGGTATATTTACCTGGTGCAATACTTGGTGCTTTTTCTTGATAAATAGGTTCTCCCTTGGTTATGGTTGTCTTTTTATCTTTTTGTTTGTCTTTCTTAGTTCTTCAGTTCAATTGATTTATAATGTCAAAAGCACTAAATGATGTTTTGAATATTAAAAAGCTTTGATAATGGGATTTAATTATGGCAATATATGTATGCATGTGGGGAAAAACCTGTTTTATGCATAGTATTGTGTAAATTTTCTAGGAGAAAAATCTTGAAAGACGCTAATTTGAATCTCAACACCTGCAGCTTTCCCTTTCTGAAGTAAACCCATCATGTGCACATATGCACACACCATATTTGTACAGATGTGCTGGATGTTATTGCAACCCAGGACAAAAATGAGAGATTTTGCAGTAGAAGGGAGGGGGAGAGTATCTGGACATAATTAACTTCCAACAATCCAATGCAAGAATTAAAAATGTACACTCTGGGACAGTGGAAGGAAACACACAACCTTGTTATTTACTGGTGAAGGTTTGCATATCTCAAAGAAAACATCTAATAATGTAGTAGTGATTTTCTATTCTTAACCACTTACAACATTTAGGAAGTGTTAGTTTGTTGTTTCTAGATTTCTACTGGAAAAAAAAAAAATCCCCCCCCCAAAAAACCGTAAGAAGTATGTCTTTGTAGCATAGCCATTTGAACTGATATGCCCTGGGATGGGAATAAACATGGTTTCACTTAAAAACTCCAGGTTTTTGCATTGTTCATTGAGATAGGCAGCGTTTAGGCATTTCCTTTTCATGTACAGGGCAATGTACGCAGGTAAGAGCCAAGTCTTGATTTAAATGGAACTTTTGATTTTGCTTGTATAGTTTTGCTATGTAGGAGGTGAAAAATGGCAGTGTTATTGCTCTAGACATGGTAACCTTAACCTTAAAGCAAAATCTTATTCTCACTTTCACCTAAAGTTTAGGGAGATGATGTAGAAAGGATAGTTCTTGGCAATACCTATTTCCATGTTTTTCCACTGAGTATTCATTAAGACTAAGTTTACCTGTCTTACCTGTTCACTGCCAGCACCCTAAATTTGAGGATTCCGTCTGCCACCTCTTTTAGGGGATGAGATGGGGAGAGGAACAGAACTGAACACTAAGATCAGTTAATAACAGAATTATATGAACATATTTTTTCACAACTGGATTCATAGACAGGATTGCAGCTCTGTCAGATTTAAATAATAGTACAACTTGAATGAAGTTTATTCTTGTCCATGGTCAGAGATGACTTACAGAACCATTTAGACCTTCCAGAGAATAGCCTTCTTTGCAGGCACCATGTCAAGAAGGTTTTTGTGTTCTGAAGCAGTGAAGCATAAACATTTTTCATTTAGCCACTGAGACTTCTGCAAGCTTTAGATGACAAATCTTGGCCTCAACTTTCTGCAAAACACTGCACCATCTTCACAGTCTGCTCTCTGAAACAGGACAGTGAAATGAATTCTTGATTTCTCAATAAAGAAGAGACATTATATAGATAAAGAGAAATAAGGATGTTTTCTTCAAAGTGAACAACAAATCACTTTTTAATTCCCCTAAGTGTCCAAATCAGCTTGATTATGACAGTACTCAGCAATTTAGGTTACACTGCTAACAAAGCTGTGCCCCCATAAATTGGAGATCTCCATAAATTACACGCACAACTTGCATGAGAGCTCAAAGTTGCTTGTGCAAGTAGTCTTGTTCTGTCTAACATTATCCCAAATTTAGGAAGCTTTTAAGAATCTTTATTTCCCTATATATAAGTATAAATGTATATATGTATATATATATTGTGTGCATTGATTAATTTCTGTGCTTCAGATGCTTTGTGACAGTCTAATCTGAACAACAGAAAGTCTCATAGTCTGTAGTGACATGTCACAGAGTAATTCTGGAGTTTTGTATTTATATCTACTCTCCTGTTTCTCCCTTTTTAAGGTGAACTGTGACTGGATGTGTCTTTGTTTTTTAACATTCTGAGGGACCTGGCCTTAAAATTATTATTTTGATACATATATCTGGATAAATATATTTTCTGAAAGTCTTCATGGCTGCCACATTCAACTTTAAGTATCTTCAGAGAGCACATTTGCCAACAACATTTCCAACAAGTTTGGAATGGTTTGAATCAAATTTGCTGGCAGTTACCAGAAGGGTATTTTATTTGTAGTCTTCTCACGGTGGTGAAGCGTTTTCTGTTTGTGGATATTAAAAAATGGTTACAGAAAGAAAACTTTTGGTTCACAGCTTCTCCTCTGTGCTTTTCTTGTGCTTTGTCGTGTTTGTGTCTGTCCTGTTTAACCACAGACAGAATCAAAATTTTGTCTCCAGGCTCTTGCTGCGTTAGTATCTAGCTGTGCTTTTTACTGCCTGTAGTTTTAAGCCGTTGCTTTCTTCTCTCTTCTTTCAGAGAGCTGAGAGAGGAAAGAAGCTACTGTCTGACTGAAATACCCAGTTTAAATAATTTATCCCAGGTGATGCAGTTGCATCATCCAGTTACCAGAGTGACTTCAACTCTGTTCACTGCAATGAACATTCACTCAAATACCAGTATTTGAAATACCAGTTTTAGCTGGCTGACTCTCAGAACACTTCTGTGAGAAAGTTAACTGATCTTCTGAGGGAATTACAGTTTTGTGGCACACTGAATTTGATGATTCCTGCCAAAAAAATTGCAAAGTCTTTCTAGGTCTTGTAAGTTTAATTTCTCGTAACTTGTATCCAGTCTCTTATTTCATAATATTGTCCTCAGGATATATTTCTGATAGTCTTTCTGCAAGGGCAATACTGAGAGTATAAGTGATTTATTTAAGAAAATACAAGGCATCTGTGACAGAATTAAGATGGGACCAAAATCGATTGAGCCTTAACCTGTGTATTGCCAATAAGGTAATAATAATTATTATTATCCAGTTAGATTTTAAATTAGATTTAAATGTGGGGTGTCTTACTTCAAGAACATGGAAGTTGTTCAAGAGTCCTTGATGCAGTAATTAAACATAAGGTTGAGGTCCTAAATTCCTGAGCACAGACAGATACCTTTGGGGGGATTCTGTGATTCTTGAAAATTCCAACAGCACAGCCAGTTCTGTATGTATATATTTACTTTGTTCTGAGGAACTAAAAAACTTGGCTTTAAAAGTGGAGCACGATGTTAACTTTGGAAAAAATAAAGCATGTTCTTTTGTGAGTCTTCTTGTGTTACTGGAATAGCCTGATACCCTCATTTTGGCTTAGAGTCCTGATTTTAATGAGAAATTCTGTGAAAGCTGAACCACCCCTTGGTAGGTGAAGAAGTTTTGTCATTCTGTTTTGTGCTGATGTTCTGGGGCCGCTCTGCACAGAACTGTGTGATTCTTCTGCACTGGAGCAGTGAGGTGGAATGTGAGCTGTCAATAGCACAAAATAATTATTGAAATCAGAGATAGTGGAATGAAATCATGCCCCCTCTGTTTGCTTCACTGTTCAGCTGATAACCAATATCACATCCAGAAGCACCTTTTCTCCTCCTTACACCTGACCTCTCAAGTGTATCTTAGTGATTTACAAAATAATGTATATTCAAGATGCAAAGAAGTGTTAGACTACCCCAAGTCTTCTCTGATTAAAGTTCCTCCTCTCTCTTGACTCATCAGATTGGGAATCTGAACCTCTCCTCCCGAACCTGTCATTTTGAAGAAATGACTTATACATTTTCTACATGGCTGTCATCCCTGAATTTTTAATTTTTCTAGTTTCAGGCTTTAGTTAAGTTTTCTCTTTACAATAAAATGTAATAATAATAGGTTTACAAAAACACCCAAAGGAAGCTTCCTGCAATAATCAAGTAAGTAGCTAAACAAAGGTGGTCCAGTATAATCCAAAAGCCTAAATTTGACAGGTTGATTACATCTGTGGGGTGTCAGTGACAGTCAATAAAGATATTAAAATCTGTCTTTGCCATTTATGTAGCCCTAACTGAGAAGGGCTGTAAATTTCCCTTTCTTCTGCCTTGATTTTGGTCTTAAATTGTTCTGCTTTAATGGGAATGCTGCTGCTCAGTGAGAGTGCTGGGATCTCCCTGCATCACACCCAGTGCACGGTGAGAAGGTCCAGAGGCTCATGCCCTGTGCCAGATAGCAGGGTCAGGTCTCCTGTCCATGCTGGAAAGAAAGGAATTGGCCCAGAGACAGATGAACAGCTCTGCTTAGAGCTGCCTCTCTGGCACTGCATGAACCCAGCACCCTAAAGCACTCTGGCTGTGTAACAGAACTGAGTTTTGGAGGGAGGGTTCTGTTTGGCCCTTTTTAGTTGCATTTGAACTTTGCTTTCTTTTATTTTATGTGTCACAGGACTGCTGTTTGTATCTTTTTGCTCTTTTATTAGGGCTAATAGAGTGATTGTAATGATTCATGATTTGGTAAATCCTTGAAACGGTGCTTTAAGTGAAACTGGGTAAATATTAATAAAGAATGTACATTCATTGAAGCCAGTGAGTATTTGTTATTTACTTGAGAGCCTTGGAATCAAGCTCATTCATTTCTGAGAAGGGATTTAGGTTGAGTTTTCAGTAACTCCAAGTGTATGAAAATGTTGTGTAGTGCAGAAGGGAGGTGCAGGATTCCTTCCCTTCCTCCTGCTGTGTCCTCTTCAGCTCAGACATTCATTTTTACTTGTGAGAATTCTTTTAAAATAAAGAGTTAGTTTGTTGAGTTTGTTGGTTTTTTGGTGGGCTGCTTATGTCCTTTCACTAGGAGGAAGCCATTAATATACTGGATGCTGTCCAATGGCACACAGTAATACCAATCAAAAATAAAAATTCAGTGTCACATGGTTGTTACTAGGGGGTACACATAATTTTGTGTGTATTCCAAGGGTCTAAATGAGTTTGATATATATATTTTTTTATGGTGGTGTTGGTATGCAGTGACTTGGATACATATTTTAGTTGCTTGTGTTTTAACAGATGCACACATGTCACATGCAACCAATTCACTGAAGATAAAATTAATACATTGGTGGAATCAATTTAGGAACTTTCCAAACTAGTTATGCTAGCTGATGGAACCCATAAGGACCTGGAAGGCAATGATTTGTGGTGGGAAGTTGAAACCTGGGCACTGATTCCTGAGGGCATTGGGAATTCTCTTGAAAGATGGTGGAGTGACAGAATCACAGATCACCTCTGCTGAGATGCCATTGAAAAAAATACAGAAGCAATTATTAACCTGGACAGAAGAGTTGACTGCCTTGCAGATATTGTGCTCATCCTCAGGATGTCACCTGCTGTGGATATCTGAGCGAGTGTCATGAAAGCCTAGCTCATGATACCCTGTGATCTCTACCATGGAAAGCTCTGTTCCACATGGCTCTGCAGGATGATGTTACTATGAGTTCTTTTGGCAAAAAGACCATGAAAAAAATGCTTATAGGTTTTTTTGTAATTGTTTTCCATATAGTTTGGCCCTATAAGATATATTCTTATTAAAGCAAGAATAGCTCAGGATTTTAGGCTGTGAATCTGAAAAGATGCATGTGGAGCTGTTGGTTAACAATAAAGTTGTTTCTGGTTTTATCCATCAAAAAATCACAAGTGACATTTACAAAGTGTTCCACTGTAAGGAAACTCTGTATTTCCCTAAGCAGGCTGTAATTTAAAATAACCCTCAAAGGTTATACTGTAACAGAAATAGATCTGTCTTTTTAGATAGCTAAGAAGGGACATCAAAAAAGTGACTAGTCTACAATGTACTTAGAAAATTATACTGATAATTTGTGTTTAGATTTTTTTTGGCTGTGTAAAGTATTATTTTACAATCCTGTAGAGGTTCTTCTGCTTCTATCCATTCAGTCATGTTTTATTACACAGAACTGAGAATTGAAGCAGTAAATGTAGGTCATCTGAACCTTGTGAGAAATGTGCCTTGGGCATCAGCAGCTATGAACATTGTCTTTCCCCTACAGTCTCTGGTTGATTATCACTGGTTTTTTTTTTTTTGAACTATTACGTAGGTGAACTGCAAGTAACTTCTGAAGTTAACATTGTACCAGTGTCCACTTCATTTACTGCTGTCAGATGCTACAGTAACAAAATTTATTTTAAACTTCTTGAATGTACAGAATCATGCTATGCTGAGAATGTACATACATCTCATGTTCACAAGCACAGTGAGGATTATGGGTAGCTTGTAGTTGGCTCTACAGTAATATAAGAGAAAGGTTGAAATAAAAGAAGTTGAAGTAGAATGGTGCACTATTTATGTGGAGGTGCAGTGTTTAGATGAAGAAGCTTTATTATTTCCCTCCAGTACCTGAGATACATCTTGGTGTCTCAGCTGAAATGACTCATTGACAATTTCACCTCCCAAAATTTGCGTTGCAGCTGAATAATGTTGTTGAAATTTGAAATAGGGCTAGAATTTTGGTTGATACAATTTAGTAAATCTTTCTGTTATTATGTTATCCGTATTTATTGCTTGATTTTATCGTATACTTACCTTTTCTGTTGATTATTGTTTGTTGCTGACTCACTCTCTTAAGATACAACCGTCTCCACATTTTTGTGTGTTTCGTACTAAATCATGTTTAAAGGCTTGGATTTCTTTAAATGGACTTTCTTTTCATGAGAAAGCATTGAGTTCCTCTTTTCCTTACTGTAATATAATCAAAATGCTTTGATGCTCTACTTTCATGGTTTTTCAGTAATAGATTTTTTTCTATAAAGTTTTATTGATATTTAACATCTAGAATCATCATATAGCAATTAATTATGTTGTTTGAGGCCCTATTAGATGAAACCAGGAAAGAGATTGAGGTAATGATAAAAAGCATCCTTTAAATATGTTAGGCAAATAGAAGAGAAATTGAAAGTTAGAACATTGTGCAGCTGATTGGTTTTCCAGTATGTTAACAATTTAGTGGATTTCCCAAAAAATCTGTAAGGCAAATAATGTTAAATATTTTGATCTTTTACACAGCAATCCCCCAAACTATTGAACAGTTGATTCAAATCACACCAAGTTCATTTATTTTGTTGTTTTTCTTCAATGACAATTTCCCCTGTACCTATCAAATAAACTGAGAAACTTGGTATGTTCCGGAGACTGCTGAAAATGTGACTTGTGATTTAGAATTACTCTTTCCTATCCATTTTTTTTTTTGTGGGAAATACAAAATACATTCAAATGATTCCAAGGTTTGCAAGAAGTGTGTAGAACTCAGAGTGCAGGAAGTGGCTATTTTTGTTCACGGAGTGATTGTGGGACTGTATCTCCGTGGCATCATGAGTTTGCCTCTCAGCAGACATATGGTGAGTTAATAGGTTGTTGATTGAAGCATCTGCATCAGTAAAATTTTGTTAGAGTGGAGTATTTCTTCCCTTCAATTTTTCTCCCTGTGTTTACAAGTTGTTTGGTGGGGTGTCTTTTTGTCCTGACCTGTATCTGAACATTTAATGTGGGTAGTCAGCTAGAAGGGAATCTAGGCACTCAGTGGTTCTACCCCTTTCATTTGGGAATCTGGATGCACTCTGTGCTTCAGCCCTTGTGTGTCTGGGCTATGTGCCTCTCTGAGTATATAGATAGGCTTTGTGTTGCCATAGTTCTGTTTTTGAGATAGGTAGGAGGGAAGGGATGTGTCTAAGGAAGAGTAAAAATGGAAACTTTATTCTATGCCTTCCAATGCAGCTTGATGGATGATCGTTTCTTGGTTTGGGTTTTTGTTCTGTGGACTTGGGTTTTTTTTTGTTTGGTTTGATTTTCATTTGTTATTTGTTGTTGGTTTGGGGTTTTTTTGGTTGTTCCATTTTGTTTTGTTTTGTGGTTTTGGAGAGTTTATTATGTTTATTTTGGTTGTGTTTTTGCTCCTCTTCCCTCCATGCCTATAAGAGAAGAGGGTGATTTTCTTCAGGTTCTGGGTCTAAGCTTTTATTTTACTTGAAATGTACAATTTTTGAATGTTG